>NC_080163.1:14940555-15102657 GCF_950295315.1 Erinaceus europaeus
AGGTTGATCCATAATCCCAGCCTGTTTCTTTCTTTCCCTAGTGGGGAAGGACTCTGGGGAAGTGGAGCTCCAAGACGCATTGGTGGGGTTGTCTGTCCAGGGAAGTCTTGTTGGCATCATGCTAGCATCTGGAACCTGGTGGTTGGCAAGAGAGTTAACATATGTTGTTGTTGATGTTGTCATTGTTGGATAGGCCAGACAGAAATGAAGAGAGGAGGGAAAGACAGGAGGGGGAGAAAAAGAGAGACACCTGCAGACCTGCTTCACTGCCTGTGAAGCGACTCCCCTGTAGGTGGGGAGCCAGGGACTCGAGCCGGGATCCTTGAGCTTCTTGCCACATGCACTTAACCTGCTGTGCTGCCTACCACCCAACTCCCATCCACTTCTTTTTAATTGAATAGGACAGAGAAAAATTGAGAGAGGTGGGGAAAATAGGGAGAGAGGGGGAGAGAAAGATAGATACCTGCAGATCTGCTTTGCCACCTGTGAAGTGTCCCTCCAGCAGGTGAGGACCCGGGGGCTCAAAACTGGATCCTTGAGCTTAGTACTAGGTATCCTTAACCAGGTGTGCCACAGTCCCAGTCCGGCCCCCACAAATATGACTGATGAAGAAAAAGTCTGGGCTCTTACTTCTTGATAAGCGGAATTTTAAAAAGCTTTATTTGGATGAAGTCTTTTCACTAAGTCATTCTCAGAATTTCTCAAGTACTTCTCAAAATAGTGTACTATTTTGTACTTCGAATTACTAGGTCATTATTCTGAACACCATTCTCTAGAGTTCAATGGGGCCATTACGTTTGTTTAGTACGAAGCCTAGGAGTGAGAGAGACAATTCTTCTAGCGTTTGCCCTTCTTCCGTAGCCAGTCAACAGCATCAGGTTGAGCCTGATGTAAAGTTTCGAGACCTCCTTTGAATCTGGAGAGGTGGCAGTCGTTGACTATGTGGGTCATAGTCTGTCTGTAGCCACAGGGGCAGTTCGGGTCGTCTCTGGCTCCCCAGCGATGGAACATAGCGGCGCACCGGCCATGGCCTGTTCGATAGCGATTGAGGAGGGCCCAATCATAATGTGCTAGGTCAAAGCCGGGTTGACGCTTGCAGGGGTCTGAGATGAGGTGTTTGTTCTTTACCTCAGCTGACTGCCAACTCTGTTTCCAAGAGACTGGAACAGAGAAGTTCAGTGTAGGCGTAGGGGACCAGATTGGGTGACAAGACGTCAAGCGTTGGACAGGGTGGGCGAAGATATCCGCGTATATTGGCAGGTCCGGTGGAGCGTAGACGTGGGAAATGAACTTAGATGATGCAGAGTCCCGACGAATATCTGGCGGGGGTGATGTTGCTAAGAACTGGCAGCCATGGAACCGGGGTGGAAAGGATGGTTCCAGAAAGTATCCTCATGGAGGAATATAATTTGGAATCGACCAAGTGGACATGGGGGCTACGGAACCATACTGGGGCACAGTATTCTGCAGTGGAATAGCATAATGCCAGAGATGATAATTGTAGTGTGGAAGCGCTCGCGCCCCATGAGGAGCTGGCCAGTCTTGCAATGATGTTATTCCTCGCGCCCAACTTTGCTGCAGTTTTTATGAGATGTTCGTGAAATGACAGTGATTCAAGGCAAGTCACACTACTGCAGCTCTAATGACCAAAGTCTACCTGGGATTCAAGCTCCACAAATTCCAATAGTACATGTGTGTTTAGATCAGCGCTCATGAATGCATTTTTTAGAAGGTTAATAAATAAAAATAGAAATTCAGGGGGTGGGGATAGATAGCTTAATGGGTATGTAAAGAGTCTCTAATGCCTGACATTCAGTATCCAGATTGAACTAGAATTGAGCAGTGATCTGGTATAAAAAATATATATATTAGGGCTAGGGAGAGAGCATAATGTTTATGCAAAAGACTTCTGTTTGAGGCTCTGAGCCCCCTAGTTCAATCCCCAGCACAACCATAAACCAGAGCTGAGGAGTGTTCTAGTCTTTCTCTTTGTGTCTTCCTCCCCCTCCCCCTCCCCCCTCCCCTCCCCCCTCTCCCCCTCCCCCTCTGTCTCCCTCTCCCTCTCCCTCTCCTTCTCCCTCCCCCTTTGCCTCCCCTCTATATATACATATATATATCATTAAAAAGAAAAAAGCAAACTGATGGAATAAACTTATGGTCATTATTGTATTTTTTCCTTTCCTGGAAGTGTTTATTAACTTTAGCTCAGCTGTCTGACACCTTTAGAAATGCCAAAATTTCACACTTTAGTTGTTACACAATTAAAACTTCAAAAGGAATGTTGAATAGGCTTCCTATTGATTTAAAAAGCAATCAGATCTTTCAAAGGCAGAGGAAATAGGATGGTTTTAAAAGGGCAGAAATGAGACATTTTCTCATTCACATATGGATACATAGACTAGAATAAAGGAGGAAAACAATGAAAGAACAAGAGTGGAAATAACATTTGTTGATAGACTATAAGATCAGCTTCTATACTTACTTTTTATAAAGACTAACATATATTTAGGATAGAATTATCCTGTGAAAATGGAATTATAATTTCCGCTATATATATATATATATATATATGCGTGTGTGTATGTGTGTGTATACAGACATATGTTGTATTTTTATATGTGTATTTCTATACATATTTCTGCTACTAATGCACTGAGGGCTCTCTCTCTTAATTTCCTAAGCTTTGAGGTCATCACAATGTTTTTTTTTTTCTTTGCCTTTGTGCCTTTGCTAACAATATATTCCCTGATAGATAGAGAGAGAGAGAGAGAACTGAGTTTCAAAAAGCAAAGATATTAGCTTATTTAAAGAATTTATGAATCTGGCTCTAAACCATATGCTTTGAGAACTCATGGTCCATTCCTTCTCTTTCACAACCAAATTTCAAACTCTGACTATTTTCTTATGTCTAGACAGAATGATTAAATGATCTACATGATCTTAATTTGGGGCAAAATGCAGCTATAAATTAAATATGTGTAGTCACATTCCAGTCTTTCCAGCACTCATAATCATAAAAAGCTGAATTTTGAGACAGTGTTGAAAGAGCTAAGTAAAACAGACAACATGCATGATTAATTTTTCCCTTTAATTAGAGAAATGCAAGTGTGCCCTGCCCAAAACTACTCATTTCTGTCTAACATTGTATGTCCTTTTAGTCTATGTAGTCTTTCGTTTGTCTCCCCTGGACAGGCAAAGGCAGGGAAAAGCACAGGAAAAAATTATATGACATTAACAAATCATGAGGCTGGAAAAAAAAAAAAAAAACATCTAATGTGATAGCATGCCAACACCATTCCTTTCAATGAGACTATTTTAGACTTTGCAAAACTTTAGAGGAAACTTAAATTCCATTACAGTGTTCAGAACATTTCTGGGTCATGATATGCTGCCTCATATTTTCTCTTTTCTTTTCTTTTCTTTCTTTCTTTTTTTAAATTAATTTAATTGGGAAAAACCATTGGATAAAAGGGGTTCAATTCCACACAATTCCCACCACCAGAGTTCTGTATCCCATCCCCTCCATTGGAAGCTGTTGTAATTTAACTTAAAAGGGGTTTGGTGGGGGCTGCTGCATCTTGTAAAAGGATTCACAGCGGGGAGCTGGGAACTGGTTTAAACAATACAAGGTTTATTAGGGTGAAACAGATAAAAGGCAAAATAAGCACTTATCACCAAGGGTTAAGAGTATGCTAGGTCCATGAAGTCTGAGTATAGTTCTCAAAAGTTTAATCCCATAAGATAAACAATGATCAGCTCTGGTGAAGGTTGCTCATGGCTGTAGAGGTGTCTAAAAGTTTACCAGCTAGCAGAGTCACACATGTTCAGTTCCCAGAAGAAGTAGCCATGGCAGATAACCTGGCACACCTCCCGTAGAGATGCTTCTGACCAGGAGAAGCAGCAGCAGCCAAAAGATCTGCTCAAAGTCCCATGCTTTATACCTTCCCTACTCTGTCTGTCCTGCCACAGGGTGATGTTATTCATATGCTAATAGTCCTAAACTCCTGTTGGGGGTCACAACAGGAAGCTATCCTATTCTTTATCCCTCTGAGAACATGGACCCAGAATCATTATGGGGTGC
The DNA here is from genome assembly GCF_950295315.1 of Erinaceus europaeus. Taxonomy (NCBI): domain Eukaryota; kingdom Metazoa; phylum Chordata; class Mammalia; order Eulipotyphla; family Erinaceidae; genus Erinaceus; species Erinaceus europaeus. Next base: position 14,944,637 of record NC_080163.1, read on the forward strand.
AGAAGGTAGAAGGTCTGGCTTCTATAATTGTTTCTTAACTGGACATGGGCATTGGATCCATACTCCCAGCCTGTCTCTCTCTTTCCCTAGTGGAACAGGACTTTGGGAAGGTGATGTTCCAGAGTACCTCAGTGAGGTCATCTGTCCAGGGAAATCAGATTGTCGCCATGGTAGCATCTGCAACTCGGTGTCTGAAAAGCATTAAGATATAAAGCAGAGCAAATTGTTTAATAATGAGGAACCTAAAGGTAAGAATATAGCAAATGCAATTTGGGGTCTCCCTTTTGGAAAAAAGCTAGGAAGTATATTTTAAGTATATTCCAAGGGGCCCATGACTTTATCTATTTTTGCCTGAGCCCAACAGCTAACATGCAGGGGGGTCAAAAGTGTTATCTTGGGGGATAGTGTCAGAGTTGGCAATAGTACTAGAAAGCTGTATCAGGGAAGAGAGTAGCTCCCAAATATGGGAGAAAGGATGTAAGTATTGTTAACTGTAAGCCCCATCGATTTGATCTGGGGCCCATATTCAGTGCAGGAGCCTGTGTAACCTCTGCATCCCTGTATCTCTGAGCTTGCATTCCATGGTCACATGTACGAGCATTCTAGGCTGCACTCATTGCAGGACCGGTCCTCCTCGAGTGGCAGAGTATGTTGACCCCACCACCCTCCAGAGAATGGGGCAGTCCCTACCACTGTTGAGCCACATTGAGGGCAAGGTCCTGTAGAGGCCCACAAGAAGCCTTCTGATGTTGTTCCTAATAGACATGACCAGCTATTGGTATAAAGAGGGATCTGTGAGAGGTCTAGGTCCATCATGTTTATGTGGGAATCCCAGGATTCCCTGACTAGGGCCCCAGATTATAAGGTGGCCTGGTAGTGACCAAAAGAGTCATCATGAAAAGTGTGTCAGTCTCTTGCCCTTATCCAGCTTTTGTAGTCCTTACTTTGTCTGACGAGGTTAGTTTTGGACTGATTGAGGGAGGTGAAATAGGAAGTAGGTGAGGAGGGCATTTAGGTCTAAGTAGAAACTATCTGATTAAGTACCTTATGGTGTCTTTTTTTTTAAGGACTTTCTACTTGCTTGCTGCACTTATTGAGTCACTGCAAACTTTTGTGCTCTTTTTGCTTTAAGGGATATATTTTCCCCTAACTTATGGATACATGTGTACATCTGACCTATCTCATGGGCCCTGGTCTATATCTAGGTTCTGAGGCTTTGTTAAGGAGTGCACCACATGAAATGGAATTGAGGAGTCCTATGAGCTAGGAAAGGTCTCACCAGAGTAATGAAGCTGGAGGACTGGCAATACATGCCTGGTGTCTGTTGGACACAATCTAAAGTGAAACATATCTAGGTGGTATTGGTTGCATTGATTTGGTTGAGCATTTTTTAAATCTTTTTATTTTATTTATTATTGAATAGAGACAGAGAGAAATGAGGAGGGAAGAGGAACACCTGCAGCCCTGCTTCACTACTCTTGAAGCTTTCCCCCTGAAGGTGGGGACCAAGAGGGAATATGTTCAATTAACCAGGTGCGCCACCACCTACCCTCCCCCCTATTTTCTTTAAGACAATTTCTTGATGATCAGTTGACCATTTTTGTCTTCTCTTTTTTTACTTTTTATTTTATTTTTTCCCCTTTTTGTTCCTCTTTTTGTTTATTGTCGTTGTCGTTATTATCTTTGTCATTCGATAGGACAGAGAGAATGGGGAGAGGAGGGAGAGAGAGAGGGGGAGAAAAAGATAGACACCTGCAGACCTGTTTCACCACCTGTGAAGGGACAGGGCAGGTAGTGCACTGGTTAGGGAGTATGTTTTTGCCATGCTCATTGCCCTGTTTGGAACCCTGGTGCCACATGTAAGATACTAATGCACTGAAGGAAGCTCCAGTGCTGTGGCATCTCACCTACTCTTTCTCTCACTTTTTCTTTCTTTGACTCTCTGAATAAAAACAAAAAGGGCGGAGGCTGGGTGGGTGAAACTGCGCCTAGTTGACTGCACATGTTACAGTGCTCAAAGATCCCTGGTCCCCACCTGCAGGGGGGAAGTTTTATGAGTAGTGAAACAGTATTGTGGGTACCTCTCTTTCTCCCTCCCTCTATATCTCCCCCTACCTTTTTGATTTCTGGCTGTCTCTATCCAAAAATATTTTAAAAGATTAAAAAAAAAAAAGTGGTCCAGGAGTGATGAAATCACATAAGCTTGAGGCTCTGACTCCTCAAAAAGAAAAAAAAAAAACCCGTTTTTCTAAATAGACCCATTTACAAGTGCTTTAGCAGCTCGAAATGTTAGGAGACGCCAATTATTCTCGAAAAGGCCAATGTCGGGTAAAGGGTCCAATCGCAAATATGAAAAGAACATCTTGAACTTTCCAATTCAGGGCATAGCTGTAGCAGCAGACTTATTAATCCTGGAATTTCCTCACCCTATTGCTTTATGAGAGATAAAAACGGACATGATATCATCACAATTTCTCAGCCACGACCGCTTTTTTTTTTATTATTATTGTTTCAGTAAGTAATGTCCCATTTCTTCTGAAAAAAATAAATAAATACATAAAAAGAATGCTTTGAGCCTCCACAAGCTGTGTTCCATAGAAGGACATTCACTTTCTGTGAAAGAAGCCAGGGGTGCCAGCTTCTTCCCAAAAGATCACATAAGGGGGAAATGATTCCCAGGAAAAGATGATCAAAGCACTTCATGAAGAGAGCAAAAGACCTTCAGGTAATCGCAATTCTTGAAGAAGAGACTGCACTTCTGTAAGCACTTCTGTCAAAGGGCGTGATCCTGTTTGCAATTCATAAATGATTAAACAAACAAACAAACAAACAAACTAGATTTCAATTTAGGATAAGATGGGTTTTTTCTTGGCTTCTCAATATAGTGTGATTTTAGTGGGAAGATTTGAAATACTTGGACAAAGAAGAGGGGGAAAAAAAGAAAATTCTTTTCTCTGTAGTTACAGTTCAGCTTCAACAAAGAATGTGCTTATTATTCTGCACTGGGTAATACTTGGACGCATTCCATGACAGCCTAGGTCTTGTTGGACATGGAGATATTTCAGAAGACAGGACTGGGAAAAAGGAGATACTTTCACAGAATGTCTATTCTATCTCTTCAAAGAAATACACAACCAGAAGGTAGTTTCTGGACCTGGTGGTGGTGCACTTTGTTGAGTCTACATGTTACAAGAACATGGGTTCGAGCCTCCTGGTCCCCACCTGCAGAGGGAAAACTTCATGAGTGGTAAAGCAGTGCTGCAGGTGTCTCTCTGTCTCTCTCCCTATCACCTTTCCTCTCAAATTCTGGCTGTCTCTATTCAATAATAAATAAAGATAATAAGGAGGGGGGGCAGTTTCCATGGTGCTAATAGCTTTAAAAATTTGTAGATTTTTTTTTAATTAACATTGCTTTTCACTTGTTTAAAATGTTTTAAATCAAGACATGTATATACCTGGATTCTGATGCTTTGATGTAGTCAACTCAGAGTATAATGAATAAATAAAAACAATCACCTCAAGACCCTTTCTCTACGAAGGGAAAGGAAGTGGTTCTATTTTGCTAAAAGAAATGAAGGACATGGGGAGTCGGGTGGTAGCGCAGCAGGATAAGCGCACGTTGCACAAAGCGCAAGGACCAGTGTAAGGATCCGGGTTCGAGTCCCTGGCTCCCCATCTGCAGGGGAGTTGCTTCACAAGTGGTGAAGCAGGTCTGCAGGTGTCTATCTTTCTCTCCCCCCCCATCTTCCCCTCCTCTCTCCATATCTCTCTGTCCTATCCAACAAGGACAACAAAAGGGAATAAATATTTCTAAAAAAAATTTGTAAAAAGGAATGTTTCTTTCTTTTATTCCCCCCTTTATTATTTTTTAAGTGGGCATTTAATGATTTAATAGCTAGCTGTTGGCACACGAGTATAATTTCTCTTCTCATCAAGACATATATCTGCAAAACATTTGCACATACACCCGCCCCATCCTCTACCAGGTCCTGAAACTCTTCCCTCTCTCTGTCCTCTTTCCCCAGAGTCCTTTACTTTGGTACCATATACTAAACTATTCCAAGTTTTACTTTAGGTACCCCCTTTCTGTTCTTGTTTATTAACTTCTGTCTGTGAACTTAAAAATTTGTTTATTAGATTTTTTCCTTTTGTTGCCCTTGTTGTTTATCATTGTTGTTGTTATTATTGCTGTTGTTATTGCTATCTTTGTTGTTGGATAGGACAGAGAGAAATCGAGAGAGGAGGAGAAGACAGAGAGGGGGGGACAAAGATAGACACCTGTAGACCTGCTTCACCGCTTGTGAAGCAACCCCCCTGCTGGTGGGGAGCTGGGGGCTTGAACTGGGACCCTTATGCCTTTGCGCCATGTGTGCTTAACCCACTGGGCCACCACCCAGCCCCCCCCAAATGTATTTATTTATTTTTATCAGAGCACTGATACACAGAATTATTTAATTCTGGTTTCCTCTGGTGCTGGGGATTGAACCTGGGACGTCAGAGCTTCAGGCCTGAGAGTCTTCGTGCATCATGTTATCTCCCCCACCCTAAAACTCAGGTTCTAATCTACATTTTACCTAGGTGAAAATTTGGAACTAATGAACATTCATAACCAAGTTGATTGACCCCAGGTCCCAGGCTTCCCGGGCCATCCTGCATTCTAGATTCTCTCCTTATTTTGGAACATAAAAATCAAATGTTGGGGGTTGGGTGGTAGTGCAGTGGGATAAGCACACAAGGTGCAGTGCACAGCACCTGGCACAAGGATCCCTGTTGGAGCCCTGGCTCCCCACTTGTGTGTGTGTGTGTGTGTGTGTGTGGGTCGCTTCACAAGCAATAAAGCAGGTCTGCAAGTGTCTTTCTCTCCCCCTCTGTCTTCCCCTCCATTCTCCACTTCTCTCTATCTTATCCAACAATGACAGCAATAACAACAACAACAATAAACAATAAGGGCAACAAAAAGGGGGAAAAATAACCTCCAGGAGCAATGGATTCATAGTGCAGGCACTGAGCCCCACCAATAACCCTGGAGATTAAAAAAAAAAAATCAAATTAAATGTCAACACGAACCCCCCCCCATGTAGGTGAAAAATTAATATGTAGTTTGCCTTCTGATACTTAGAATGAAATTTAAAGACAGTGTGCATTTAATTATAGCAAGTGTCCTTACAGATTCACTAAATCTATTAAAACACTGTAAACTTCCCATGCTGTGGACTAAATTCATATGCTGGAAATCTTGCCCTTGGTCGACTGGTATTAGGAGATGGGGGCTTTGGAAGCTGAATAGCTGATGAGGGTACAGCCTTTATGGTGGAATTAATTCCTTTCCAAGAGGCCCAGGCAGCTGCCCTGCCCTCTCTTCCATGTGGGAACACAGTAAGAAGAGTCATCTATAAAACAGGAAGTGGGCTTTTATCAGGCACCATATCTGTCAACGCCTCCATCTTAGACTTCCTGGCTTCCCCAACTATGAGAAATAAATTGTGGGTGTTTATAAACCACCCTTTCTTAACCACGGTATCACTGAAACGTGATCAAGTTTTCAGGGGTGCATGCATGCAAAAGTGTATCATTGATAGTGACTCCTGACAATGGTTAGAATGTACTCAACTATTCAGCATTCATTTGTACAATTCCATACCCGGATGCTTCCGGAAGCATTCTCTTATCTACATAGCAAAAGGATAGTGATATTTCAGATATAGTGATAAGAGTGTGCAAAGAAAAGGTGAGTATTTTCCCAATATTCTGATACTACTATCTAAATGGAAAAATTGGTGAAAACAAATTTTTGTTCCTTGGCTTAAATCAACGACCATGTGTTTATACTATCTTGCAATCTTCTAGGTGAAGTCCCTCATTCAAGAATGGAAATTTAGAGCAGAGACGTTATGGAACCAGTCCAATCTCTTGCTTCTAATCTGGCACTTTTTTAAAAAAAATGTTTTATTGGATAGAGACAACCAGAAATTGAGAGGGGAGGGAGAGATAGAGAGGGAGAGAAAGAGAAACAAAAACAGACCTGCTTCAATATTCACAAAGTTTTCCCTCTGCAGGTGGGGATGGGGGGCTTGAACCCAAGGCCTTGTGCATTGTAACATGTAAGCTCAACCTGGTATGCTACCATCCAGCCCTAATCTGACAATTCTATTCTCTTCTTACTTCTCTCATCTCAGAAAAGAACACAATCATGCCTACCTATAGTCACAACCCACATAATACAGTATGTCTACAGGATGATTTCATATTTATTTATACTTACAAAGACATAACCTTATATAATTTCTATACCCTACTTATGAACCATAGCCAAATAAAACCGTCAATTAGGGTAACGTTAGTAAAATAGGGAACCAGAGAGTCAAGACCATCTTTATGATGTTAAGACAGTTTACTTTTATCAGTGAAAAATCATTGATTTGACAAGGTCAACCCAAAATAAATATTTATTTTTAATTTTATTTATTATTGGATAGAGACCAAGAGATAATGAGAGAGGAGAGGGTGAGAGACAGAGCAACACCTGTAGTCCTGCCTCACCACTTGTAAAGCTTTCCCCCTGCAGATAGGGACCCGGGGCTTGAACCTGGGCCCTTGAGCACTGTAATGTGAGCACTTAACCAGGTGCGCCACTGTCTGTCTTCTTCCTCTTCTCAATCCCCTTCCTCTCTCCCTCCCCCCCTTCTCATCCTCCTTCTTCTTTTATTAACTGGGAGTACACTTGCATATTGTATTAAAGAAAAGAGCAAACACCATTCCTTCCTCTCACAGACTCTTGCTTCATGTTTTTCAAACTATAGCTGGGCTCTAGGGACTAGAAATCAATCAAATTGGCTATGATTAGTCAGTTTGCAAACAGAAATATCAATATCAATTTGAGTCATCAGTCATAGTAATAGTATTGCTTTTATAAATTATTGGCTTTATTTTATTTATGTTCATGTGAACAGGATCACAGTGTCAAACCTGCTGCTCACCCTGTCCTATCGTCCAGAATATTTGAATGTTATTATTTTAACTACTCTTAGTTGCTGTTTAAAATGAAAATGTCAGTGTTATTTTTAGTAACCGGAATGGCCTCTTTCCATCCTACTGAAAGCTTTTTATAACTAATCTGATAAAGAGAGGTCTTCCAATCAAAAGAATTTGCCACAGAAGCAGAGCAAAATTGTAGAAAACAACTCAATTGGGGAAACTCTGATTTTAAAATACAAAATACATAAAAAGGCTCTAGGGCACATTCAACAGATATTACTGGCCAAGAGTTAGTTTTTGTTTTTTTTTTTGATTGTTTGTTTTTTTTGCAGATAAGAGAACGAAAGATTTGCGAGCACTTAGAGATAAATTCGGTCCTCTACAATATCCACTTTTGTTGTACCTACACTTCTTTGAAGTGTCTCTATCACCAAGTATTTTTCAGCAATTTTATTACTCTCCTGAAAAAAGTATGTCTTATTTACACACACACACACACACACACACACACACACACACACACACACACTTTTCTTTGGACTGTGAAGTGAATTTCAATAGGGAAGTGCAACTGGGAAACACTGGGGTCCTGAGTCATCTTTCTTAAGAAGTGGATTCTCTGAGGGGCCAGTGGCGGCGGCACACCTAGTTGAGTGCACATGTTACAAGGCACAAGGACCCAGGTTCAAGCCCCCAGTCCCCACCTTCAGGGGGAAAGCTTTGTGAGTGGTGAAGCAGTGCTGCAGGTGTTTCTCTATCTCGCCTCCTCTTTATCTCCCCCTTCTCACTCAATTTCTGCCTGTCTATTCAATAAATAAATAAAGATAATAAAAAAAAGGTTTTCTAGAGCAACTTCCTCTGGCCTCAGTGCTTTCAACAATAAGCTATAACAAGAGATGTGCTGTTATTTTCTAGCAATTTTATGTTTCTTCCCTTTTTTAATGATTTTTTCAATTTTATTTATTTATTTATTTATTTATTTATTGGATAAAAGCCGCCAGAAACTGAGAAGAAGGGTGGGGGAGATAGAAAAGAAGAGAGACAGAGAGACACCTGCAGCACTGCTTCATCACTCACAAAGCTTTCCCCCTGCAGGCGGGGACTGGGGGCTTGAACCTGCGTCCTTGCATATTATAACAGATGTGCTCAACCAGGAGCGCCACCACGTGGGCCACAATATTATATTTCTTTCTTTCTTTCTTTTTTTTTTTTCATTTTGCCTCCAGGGTTATCACTAAGGCTCGGTGCTGCACGACAAATCCACTGCTTCTGGAGGCTATCTTCCCCCTTCTGTTGTCCTAGTTTACTGTTGTTGTTGTTGTTGTTGTTGTTATTATGGTTGTTATTGTTGTTGGATAAGACAGAGAGAAATAGAGAGAAGGGGAAGACAGAGAGAGGAAGAGAAAGATAAGACACCTGCACATCTGCTTCACCGTTTGAGAAGTGACCCGCCCGCAGGTGGGGGAGCCTGAGGCTCCCACCGGGATCCTTAGGCGGGTCCTGGCGCTTTGCGCCATGTGCGCTTAACCTGTTGCTCTTCCGCCGGGTCCCCCAATATAATATTTCTTAAAGAACTTGTTTTTAAGGCAAGTCCTTTCGAGATGTAAAGTCCCATGTGTGCATGTGTGCGTATGTGTGTGTGCATGTGTGTATAAGGCCTAGATGGGTTAGATTTCCAGAGAGGAGAAGACAGGTTGGGTAAATTTCCAAACACCTTTTTCATAAAGGCAGAGTAATTCCACAGGCAAAACTACTCGGAAAAAAGAAAATATTGACTTGAGACAGACTCTTGACTCCCTTCTATGTTCTACTTCCCTTATCTTTCAAAAGGTACAAAGGTGCTAGATATGTTCATCAACAAGGCCAGATAAAGAAGTTTCATTGTCCCTTACGAAACAAAAGAAGACTAAGTTTCAGGGAATATATTTCCCAGCAGGCAAACTCTACCTGTTCAGGAAGTGGATTTCATCCCTGATCCTATCCTACAAACACCTCCCATGATGATAAATAACTATTTCTCTGAACTTAAGTTTTTGCATCTGTCCAGTCAGGGGTTATAACAAACCAGTTTCTGAGGCCCCATTTCTAACAGACTAAATAAAGAGCATGTTATACAATGGTTTCATACAAAGTGAAAGAATGATGACATCTATGCACAAAACCTAATGTAAGTGACTTTGTGGCAATTAAAACCTAGAGATGATTTTTTGACCTTTGATTCTGGATCTGTCAGTATAGTACATACCAACTTTGTTCATTTCTATTTCACTGTATTTCTCTTTTTTATTATTTTTTTATTTACAAAAAGGAAACACTGACAAAACCTTAGGATAAGAGAGGTACAACTCCACTTAATTCCCACCACCAGAACTATGTATCCCACCCCCTCCCCTGATTTCCTATTCTTTATCCCTCTGGGAGTATGGAGCCAGGGTCATTATAGGTGCAGAAGGTGGAAGGTCTGGCTTCTGTAATTGCTTCCCCACTGAACATGGGTGTTGGCAGGTTGATCCATACTCCCAGCCTGTCTCTCTCTTTCCCTAGTGGGGCGGGGTTCTGGGGAAGTGGAGCTCCAGGACACATGGTGTGGTCCTCTGTCCAGGGAAATCTGGTTGGCATCATGTTAGCATCTGGAACCTGATGGCTGAAAAAAGAGTTAACATATAAAGCCAAACAAATTGTTGACTAATCATGAACCTAAAGACTGCAACAGTGCAGATGAAGAGTTGGGGGATCTCCGTTTTGTAGATAGCTAATAGGCATATTTTAGTTATATTCCAAAAGGCCCATGACTATAATAGTTTTTTTTTTTCCTAAGCCTGACATCTGATATGCAGGTGGATCCAAGTTATTGTCTAGGGAGATGATGTAATGACTGGAAAAAGGACCAGAAAGCTGTATCAGGGAAGAGAGTAGCTCCCAAATATGGAAAAGGTGTTGACTGTAATCCCCCATCGATTTGATGTCATCTGGGACCCACATTCATCTTAGGAGCCTACGTGACCTCTGTATCCCTGTAGATCTGAGCTCACATTCTGTGGTCATGAGTAGGAACATTCCAAGCTGCACCACTTTCAGGACCCATCTTCCTCAGGTGGAAGATGAGTATGTTGTCCAGCCTCCCTTCGTAGGATGGAACATTCTCTGCTGTTGTTGATCTACATTGAGGGCATGGTCTTATGGGGGGGTCCACAAAGGGGTCTATTGTGTTGTTCCTGATAAAGATGACCAGTAACAATGGAAAGAGGGATCTATTCAAGGTCTAGGCCTATCATATCTCTTTGGGAATCTCAGGACTCCTCCAATAGGGACCCAGATGATGGGGTGGCCTGATAGTGACTAAAGAGTTATCATTAAAGTATGCCAGTCTCTTGCCCTTATTCAGCTTTTGCAGTCCTTTCTTTGATAAGGTTAGCTTTGGAGTGACTGAGGGAAATATAAGAGGAGGTAGGTGAGGAAGGTAACTAAGTCTAAGTAGACACTATTTCATTATGAACTTTATGGTGTCTTTTTGGGTCTTTCTACTTGCTTGTTGCATATACTGACTCACTGCAGACTATTGTGTACTTTTGCTTTCAGGTATGTATTTTGCCCCAGTTTATGGGTACATATGAACATATACCCTATCTCATGGGACCTGGTTTATATCTAGGTTTGGGGACTTTGTTAGGAAGTGAACCACCTGAAATGGAATTAGAGAATACTGTGAAAGGAAAGGTCTCACCCAAGTAATGATGCTGAAGGGCTGACATTCCATGCCTGATGTCTCTGGACACAGTCTGAAGTGAAGCATGCTGAGGTGGTACGTGTTGCATTGATTAGGCTGGGATCAGCAGATGGAATATCATTTGGTATACTGAGAGAAGCATGCAGGAGAGTGAGCCCCACCCTATAGCTTCCAGGACTGGGGGAAATACACGCTCTACAGAGGAAGCAGGAGGTTCTTGCTGTCTTAAGGTTTAAGAAGGCAATAGATAGTTATTGCTGTAATCAAACTATTTGGCAATTGGGTTGACTTTGAAAATCCCTTGGTTAGGATTTGCTGTATCATACACAACATCACCATAATTTATGTCCTTTGACATTATTTGTATATAGCTATATCTTAGAGAGAAATTCCATCAGTTACTTCTGTTCTCCCTGGTCTAAGTTTTTAACAGAGTCAAAATTTCAAAGACTCAGCCTATGGTCTGTGCATTAAAAAGTTTGAGACATTCAATCAATTTTTCCCCTCATATTAAATAGTGGTTTATATGACTACAAGTTAATAGGAGTGTACATAAACACCATTCTCACCACGAAAGATTGTGTCCCATCCCATCCCCCCCCCATTCCAGTGAAGCCAAACATCCACCCTCACCCTCAACCCAGAGATTTTTACTTTGGTGCCCTACTCCAACCTCAGTCAGAGCCTGCTTTGAGTTTCCCTTTCTGTTCTTAATTCTTAACTTCTATTTATGAGTGAGATCATCCCATACTCGTCTCTGTCTTTCTGACTTAGCTCACTTAACATAATTCCTTCTAGCTCCATCCAAGATGTGTCAGAGAAGGTGGGATCATTGTTCTTAATAGCTGCATAGTATTCCATTGTGTATATATACCACAGCTTTCTCAACCACTCATCTGTTGTTGGGCACCTGGGTTGCTTCCAGGTTTTAGCTATTATGAATTGTGCTGCTATGAACATAGGTGTACACATATCTTTTTGGTTGCGTGTTATGGAGCCCTTGGAGTATATTCCTAGGAGAAGAATTACTGGGTCATATGGATGGTCCATGTCTAGCCTTGTGAGTTCTCCAGACTCCTTGTGGCTCTCCACAAAGGTTGGGCCACTTTATATCCCCATCAGCAGTGCAGAAGGGTTTCTTTGTCCCCACAGCCTCTCCAGCATTTGTTGCTGCTGTCCTTTTTGATGTATGCCTTCACTGTATTTCTGACTATAACCCAAGAATGTGCTTAGCTGATAAAGCTCATTTATTGAGACCTTCAGTGTATGTTGAGTGTTTCTGCCATGTCAGACACTATGCTAGGTACCATACTTTCATTGTTTATAAAAGAAGGATGCTAATAATACCTAAATATGGGCTTGGGCAGCATAGTAGTTATGCAAAAAACTTTCATTCCTGAGACTCTGAGGTGCCAGATTCAGTCCCCAGCACCAGCATAAACTACAGCTATGCAGCACTCTGATGAAATAATAAAAATTAATAATTGTCAATTGGGGGATATAAATAAAATTATCAGCATAGAGCACTTATTTCCTGGCATATGTGTCAGAATGAAATAGCAAAGAGTGAAAGAGCCTTTATATAGAATCACTATTATCAGAGCCACATGATCCAACCCCTTTCTCTTATGGATTGGGAAGGAGCATGGAAAGAGGCAAAGGCTAGGCCAGGCAATAGCCCAGTGGGTTAAGCACACATGGCGGGAAGCTCAAGGACCCAAGGAAGGATTCTTGTTCGAGTCACGGCTCCCCAACTACAGGGGCGTCACGGAGCGGTGAAGCAGGTCTGTAGGTGTCTTTCTGTCCACTCTCTAGCTTCCCCTCCTCTTTCAATTTCTCTCTGTCCTATCCAACAGCAGCAACAACAACAATAGTGGAAAAATGGCCATTAGGAGCAGTAGATTCATAGCACAGGCACCGAGCCCCAGCAATAACCCGGGAGGCAAAAAAAAGATAAACAGAAGCAAACTTACCTGCCCACAGTCACAAGAGCCACTCCTTGAGGAGCAAGAGAGAGTTTCACAATTCTTCACCTATCTTTATAGGGTAGCAAGCCGCTTCTGAATGAGAACAATGCTTCCTTCATTCATCTTCAAACTCTCAGATTGCAAAACATTGCCAGAAAAGAAATATATGCAAATAAATACCCAAGGACATTGACGGTTCTCCCAGGCCAGTGGCCAGCAGGGCAATTAGGGCTCAGCTAGGCGTTGTGTCACCCGGAGGAGACCAAGATAGGAGGTTAATCTCAAACATTGCCACTTTCCAAACATTCCTGTCTCACCACTGCTTTTAGGAAAGACTTGTGTTTGAATCTGAAGTGGCTGCTCACTTTGACAACACAAGTCAAAGAGGACTCTGGCAGGGTCGTGGGGAGGGGGAGTGCTGGGGGGGTGTTCAGGTCTTGGTGCAAGATGGTGAAGGACCTATGCTGGGAGTGACAGTATTTTGCAGAAACCTGAGAAGTGTACCAATATATGTATTTACCGTAAACCATGATGGGATACATTGGATCGACCTTCTCGTGGTGCATCCCGTGAGTACCCATTCATTGGGGAAACTGACGATCCTTCCTAGCCGACTGAATCCACATGGATCCCAGTCACTTTCAAAGCCAGCAACAAGCAGCTCCTGCCAGCTTTCAACCTGACACTGTTGACTGGCTACGGAAGAAGGGCAAACGCTAGAAGAAGAAGAACCGTAAACCATCTATCATCTCAATTAAAAGATAATAAACTGAGACTTTAAAAAATGCATTGTCTTTTCTGGACTTTCAAAGCAATTTTAAGGTTGTCATTGGAATTCACCGAGGCTAGAACTGAAGCTGATGTGAGATATAAGCCTGCTCCAGCATTTTTCCACAAAGACAAAGGGGAAAGACTAAATTTATTTTTGCAATGCACAAATTTTGGATGAATAGTAGACCTGGTGAGATATGGAATAAAGTTTCAACACTAACGGCAATAAGATTAAGAGAACCCGGCTCAACATCAATTCATAGAAACAAAATACAAATAAGAAGTTAGTGACTGAAGCATAAACTTACACTGGTCAACAAAGTGACCAAGTTGCAACAATCTTACTGAAAGTCTCCTGATAAAGACCTAGCATTAGAACTAGGAGAAGGAGTGGTTCCCCAGAATCATAATCAGTCTGATTGCAAAAGTCTGTTTTTATTTTTGAGCACTACAGATGTTTTGTTTTTTTGCTTTGTCTTTTCCCCCAGAAATTGACAACAAAAGTGCGTCCTGAATTCAGGTAATGCATGGCAAAGCAAGTGCACCTTCCAAGTGAGCTATTTTGCCAACCCTTGAGAAAAAAATTCTTAAGAAAGGGAGCTGGGCAGTGGCACACTTGGTTAAGTGTACATATCACAATGCTCAAGGACCTGGGTTCAAGCTGCTGGTCCCCACCTGCAGGGGGAAAGTTTCATGAGTGGTGAAGCAGGGCTGCAGGTGTCCCCTTCCTGCCACCTTGCCTCCAGTTGCTGCTGGGTGGAGCTCAATGCCAGCATTACAAATTCACTGCTTCTGGCAACCATTTTCCCTTTTCTTCCTCTTTCTTTCATTCATTCTTCCTTCCTTCCTTCCTCTCCTTTTTTAATTAGATAGAACAGAGAGAAATTGAGAGAGGATGGGGAGACAGCGAGAGGGTGAGGAAGATAGACACCCACAAATCCTCTTCATCGACTGTGAAGCATCTCCCTGCAGGTGGGAAATGGAGGCTTGAACCTGGGTCTATGTGCATGTCTTTTCGTGAATTACTATGTGCGCTTAACCGGGTGTGCCACGTGCCCCCATCTCCCCTACCTTTCTCAATTTCTATTTCCAAAAATAAATAACTAGATAAGATTTTTAAAAATATTTTATTTATTTATTTATTTATCTATGAGAAAGATAGGAGAAGAGAGAGAACCAGACACTATTGTGGTACATGTGCTTCTGGGGATTGAATTCAGGATCCCATGCTTGAGAACCCCATGCTTTACCCACTGCGCCGCCTCCTGGACCACAATAAATAAGATTTTTTTTTTAAAAAAAATTCTTTTCTTTTTTAGATATTTATTTACTTATTCCCCTTTGTTGCCCTTGTTTTATTGTTGTAGTTATTATTGTTGTTATTGATGTTGGCGTTGTTGGATAGGACAGAGAGAAATGGAGAGAGGAGGGGAAGACAGAGAGGGGGAGAGAAAGACAGACAGCTGCAGACCTGCTTCACCACCTGTGAAGCGATTCCCCTGCAGGTGGGGAGCCCGGGGCTCGAACCTTGTGAAAAAATTTTCTTAACAAAGATATTTTACAGAAGGAAAGGTTACCTTCCAAATCATCAAGTTTCTATCTAACATTTATTGTTTTCCCCTTGTGAAAGACCAGAGCATCACGAGGATGTTTTGTTTTTCTTGTTGTTATGTGAGGCACATTTGTAAGGCACATGCTCTATATCTGAACCACTTCTCTGACACCATCACCATATTTGAACAGAGGCTGGGCAACTAGTGGTGGAATGCTGCTTCAGTGAGTGGGAAACTGGACCAGATAGAATTGAATACTTCCAATGCCTCTGAGATTGTAATAAGATGCACATTACAGCAAGAAAAACAATATATAGGTTCTTATGGCCTCCTAGTTTCATTGAAGACAACAATGTTGGTAGCCAGAACAACAAATGCGAATAAGCATAATGACACGGTGTAGGAGTTTACTGTGGCTTTTATCTAGGGCATTATCAAAAGACGTCATATATAAGCATTATTTCTCATCCCACTTTTGCAGATAAGAAAATGAGGATGCTTCAAAGTAAAATAACATATAAGAGTAATGTAACTGCCTAAGCTGACAAAAAGTCAGCAAAAACTACAGAGGTTACAGAATAAACCACTATCTATGACTAACTAACCTTGATAGGTTTGGTTGAGGAAGAGCTAATTACAATGCCATGGCTGGTGTACTGCACCAAAGTAAAGGACTCTGAAGCAGGGGGGAGTGCTCAGGTCCTGGAACATGATGGCAGAGGAGGACCTAGGTGGGGGGTTACAGTGTGATGTGGGAAACTGATAAAATGTTACACATGTACAAACTACTGTATCTGACTGTTGACTGTAACCCATTAATCTCCCAGAAAGTAAAAGAGAGAGAGAGAGAGAGAGAGCTACAGAGAAGCAGCAGCTGCATTTTTTATTTCTAACAAGGAAACATTGGGGAGTCGGGCAGTAGCTCAGTGGGTTAAGCATAGGTGGTGCAAAGCACAAGGATTGTCGTAAGGTACCTAGTTCAAGCCCCTGGCTCCCCACCTGCAGGGCAGTCGCTTCACAGGTGGTGAAGCAGGTCTGCATGTGTCTTTCTCTCCCCCTCTCTATTTCTCTCTCTATTTCCCTCTCTATTTCTCTCTGTCCTATCTAACAATGATGACATCAGTAACAACAACAATAATAACTACAACAACAATAAAAAGACAACAAGGGCAACAATAGGGGAAATAAATAAATAAAATTACAAAAAAAAAAAAAGGAAACATTGACAAAACCATAGGATAAGAGGGGTACAACTTCGCACAATTCCCACCACCAGACCTCCATATCCCATCCCCTCCCCTGATAGCTTTCCTATTCTTTAACCCTCTGGGAGTATGGAATCAAGATCATTGTGAGATGCAGAAGCTGAAAGGTCTGGCTTCTGTAATTGCTTCCCCAGTGAACTTGGGCATTGACAGGTTGATCCATACTCCCATCCTGTCTCTCTCTCTTTCCCTAGTGGGGATGGACTCTGGGGAAGCAGAGCTCCAAGGCACATTGGTGAACAGCTGCATTTTTACCTTCTCCCCTCCCTGGTCAACTAAATATATCAAAGATCACCTGAGACCACAACAAGATGAGAATAGGACTACTTTGGGAACCCACCAAAACACCAGTGAGTGAAAACACATGTGGCTCGTGGACTGAGAGGAGCCTAAGGAGAGATTCCTGAGGCTAAAGCCTGTATCTACTCCCTAGCAGCTGATAGCAGTTCAGCAGTTTTCCAGTTGAAGAGCCACCTCCAGTATGTTTTACCAACAAAAAGACTGCTGAAGGGAGGAGAGGACTCCCCTAAAGCTTACCAAATGCAACTGTGAGTCTCCATTACTAACTGCCCTTCGGAGGCTGGAACAACAGTGGAAGGCCCTGTATTGACATCGGGGGGCAGAGAACTGACCTGGAAATTCAGGAGAAGAACTATACCCCAGTGGTCTAGAGGTGGGGCTGTATAGTGGCAGCTTTTACACATTGTTCTGATGAGAACACAGTGAATAATTGACTCAGAACCCACAGACTAAACAGGATTTGTTTAGAAACTCACAGGGGCCCAACAGTGCTGCCCAACTTGACTCTGCCTATGGGCAGAGAAGATGAATTAAGCCCAGGGCTTTGGATCTCTGTGGTGTGGGAGTCTCTTTGCATAACCACTGTGCTATCTCTCACCCATCCTACTTTATCTCTTAGTCAGAAATGAGTGATAAAGCTAAAAACACCTATTTAAATGTAAAAAGCTCTCAGACTCCCATAGCCTACAGTGAAGAAAAAGAACAAAAGAGGCAGAAAACAAAATTAGCAAGATTGAGGACGAATTAGAGAAAACTAAGAAAGAAGTAAGAGATCTCAAAAAGAGATTAAGAGATACTGAAAACAACAACAGAGACCTATGGGATGACGTCAAAAGAAATAATATATGCATTATAGGTAGGACATAATAGAGAAGAACTTCCCTAGTCTAAACAACATAAAAGACATAAGTGTCCCAAACAGAATTAACCCAGACTTAAAGACACCAAGACACATCATATTTAGAAGGGAAGGAATAAGGATTAAGAAAGGATTCTGAAGGCTGCAAGAGAAAAACAAAGAGTAAGCTTACAGAGGACAACCCATAAGATTAGCGGCAGGTTTCTCCACATAAACACTACAGGCCAGAAGAGAATGGCAAGATATCTATCTAGTGCTCAATAAGAAAGGCTTTAAACCAAGACTACTGTATCCTGCTAGACTGCCATTCAGACTATATGGAGACATAAAAATGTTCTCAGACAAGCAACAGTTGAAGAAATCTATTGTCACCAAGCCTTCCCTGAAAGAAATTCTGAAAGGCCTCCTATAAACAGATCACTATAAACATGTCATATATCAGAACACTCTAAAAAATCTACAATAATGTCGTTAAAATATCTTCACTCTATAATATCAGTAAGTGTCAAGTTGTGGTCTCTATACACAATGGAATACTACTCAGGTATTAAAAATGGTGATTTCAGGAGTCAGGCTGTAGCGCAGCAGGTTAAGCGCAGGTGGTGCAAAATGCAAGGACCTGAGTCAGGATCCCGGTTCGAGCCCTGGCTCCCCACCAGCAGGGGAGTCGCTTCACAGGCGATGAAGCAGGTCTGCAGGTGTCTATCTTTCATTTCCCCTCTCTGTCTACCCCTCCTTTCTCCATTTCTCTTTATCCTATCCAACAATGACAACAACAATAATAATAAATACAACAATAAAACAAGGGCAACAAAAGGGAATAAATAAATAAATATAAAAAATTTAAAAAATTGGTGATTTCATTGTTTTCAGCCCATCTTAGAAGGAGCTTGAAGAAATCATGTTAAGTGAGATAAGTCAGAAATAGAAGGCTGAATATGGGATGGGAAGATCTCACTCATAGGCAGAAATTGAAAAACAAGATCAGAAAAGAAAACACTAAATAGAACTTGAACTGGAATTGCTGTATTGCAGCAAAGTACCACCCACTCTGGGGTGGGTGGGGTGGGGAGAGTTCTGGTCGTGGAACATGATGGCAGAGGACCTAGTGGGGACTCTATTGTGTGTAAAACTGAGAAATTTTATACATGTACAAACTGTTGTATTTACTGTTGACTATAAAACATTCTTCTTTTAGCGTTTGCCCTTCTTCCGTAGCCAGTCAACAGTGTCAGGTTGAAAGCTGGCAGGAGCTGCTTGTTGCTGGCTTTGAAAGTGACTGGGATCCATGTGGATTCAGTCGGCTAGGAAGGATCGTCAGTTTCCCCAATGAATGGGTACTCACGGGAGGCACCACGAGAAGGTCGATCCAATGCATCCCCCAATAAAGAAATTTGAAAAAAAGAGAGTCCAGAAGCCTGAGGTGGAGGACGGGACATGGATATGAGGGACAAAGAGAATGGAGGTACTTACCACCAAATGATTCACCACTGTGAGTTCTTTATATTTATTAATTTATTTATTGCCACCATGGTTAGTTATTGCTGAGGCTCTATGGATGCCTACACTTAGAACCAAATGCTTCCAGGGGCCATTTCTTCCTCTTTTTTTTTTTAATTTCTATTTTTATTTGATAGGACAGAGAGAAATTGAGAGCAAAAGGGAAGATATGGAGGAAGAGGGGGCAGAAGGTGGAAGTTTTGGCTTCTGTAATTGCTTCTCCACTGGACAGGGACATTGGCAGGTCTATTCATCTCCCCAGCCTGTTTCTGTCTTTTCCTAGTGGGGTAGAACTGTGGAGAGGTGAGGCTCCAGGGCACATTGGTGAGGTTGTCTGCCCAGGAAAGTCAGGATGGCGTCATGGTAGCATCTGCAGCTTGGTAGGGCTCAGTTCTCCTTAGTTCTTTTCAGCATCCTTTTGCCAATTCATAGATGAGTTATAATTTTCCACTTTGCTTCCTCTTTGTCCCCTTCCTTTTAAGTTTCTCTCCTACTAGCCTGGAAATTCTGCTTCCACTTAGAATTGCCAGGATTTGAAGTGGTTTTTTTGAGGAGAGTCAGCCCAGGTACTGCCTTCATTCAGCCATCTTGACTCCGCTCCCATCCTAATTTTAATATGCACTCATCTGAAAAAGCCTGTCTCAAAATGTATTTGGAAGTCTCTAGTTAATAAATCTTTCAGTTCTTTCAGGTGAGAAAACACCAGTTTGTTTGGTCTTCTCTTGCTTTGAGTTGTGAAGCCACAGCACTTAGTCACAGGTCAGGCATAGCTCTTCTGGCCAGTGATTGGGATAAAGTGACTCACTTTAATCAGCATCCCTTCTTAGGAGTTTTGAAATGAGAATGAGAATTGATGGAAAGATCCCTTTTGTTCTCTGATTGCCAGGTTGTTAAAATGTGCCATTGTGGCTCCTCGTGAGAGTAGCTAATGAGGCAGGGGTACATAGCATAATGGTGATGCATTAGAAGCCTCTTGCCTGAGGCTTCTAAACTCCAGGCTCAACTCCCCCTCACTACCATAATCCAGAATTGATCAAGCTCTGGTTAAAAAAAAAAAAGGGGGGGGGAGTCAGGTGGTAGCACAGCAGGTTAAGCGCACGTGGCCTAAAGCCATAGGACAGAGAAACATGGAGAGAGGAGGGGAAGACAGAAAGGGGGAGAGAAAGACACCTGCAGACCTGTGAAGTGACTCCCCTACAGGTTGGGAGCCGGGGGCTCGAACCGGGATCCTTAGGCTCGTCCTTGTGCTTTGTGCCATGTGCGCTTAACCCACTGAGCTACCTAGAATGTGTTTTCTAAGAAAGCAAAGTTGAAAAAGGAACTCAGACAGAGAGTGTCCTGAGACAGGGCTTCTCAGCCCTCACAGGATTAGCATTTGGGGCTTGATAGTTGTATCTCTTGTTCACTGTAGGATAGTTAGCAGCATCTCAGGCCTCAAACCCACTAGATACCAGTTTTTGGCACTCCCCTTAGTCCCAAACTGCACCAATTAGAAATGTCTCTGGCCACTGCCAAGTGTACCCTCCCTCCCATTCTTGGAGGGGCAAAAATCATCTTTAGTGTAGCACAGTTGCTTTCAGCAAAGAGAATAAAGAATTCAAATACTTAAATAGCATGATCTGCTAGTAGCTTGCTAAGGACAGATCATTCACAGGTCTGTAGGTCTTGGCAATAATTTGGATTTTACTCTATGCAAAGGGTAAATTATTGGAGAATTGTAAGTTGAGGAATACTGTCACTCTTTTTTTTGCCTCCAGGCACTATGAATCCATTGCTCCTGAAGGCCATTTTCCCCATTTTTGTTGCTCTTGTTGTTGTTACTGTTGTTATAGCATTCGTTGTTGTTGGATAGGCTGGAGAGAAATTGAGAGAGGAGGGGAAGACAGACGGGGAGAGAAAGACAGACACCTGCAGACCAGTGTCACCGCTTGTGAAGTGACTGTCCCCCCCCACACACAGGTGGGGAGCTGGGGGCTAGAACTGGGATCCTTACTCAGGTCCTTGTACTTCGTGCCATACACACTTAACCCGCTGTGTTACCGCCAAACCCACTATGAATACATTTTAAACAGGCTCCGTGGATGGCTGTTTGGGAGGGAGATTGAAAACCCTGAGGATAAATGAGATCTCAGGACCAGAGGCACTGGAGAACATCACTTAGAAAATTACTGTAGATCAAAAAAAGTCTAAGACAAAGGTAGCAACTATGAGCTGAGAAGAAAGCCCAAAGAAGGACGTGTCACAGAAATTGGGGAGGAGCCTCTTGTGACCAGATGTTTCTTGTTATCATCACCAAGTTAACCAAGTCACAGCCTGATGATTTCTCTAGAACTAAACTGGGTAAGCTCATCTTCTTGCTCAGCTGTAATTTACCCCCGGGAGTTTTCTGTATATAATTCCAAACTAGTCATCCTGTTCAAGAACTTAAAAGGCTTCTTATTATAGTCCCTGATTGTCTTTGTTTATTCCTCTTAGACTTGCCCTTGAAGTAGTCATGTTTCTTCCTCAATGCCTTCAAATATGTCTTCCTATGGACTTAAAAAAATTATTATCTTTATTTGTTGGATAGAGACAGCCAGAAATCAATAGGGGGAAGGTAGAGAGGGAGAGAGACAGAGAGAGACATCTGAAGCCTTGTTTCACCACTTGCAGCACTTTTCCCCCTGCAGCTGGGGACTGGGGGCTTGAACCTGGGTCCTTGCGCATTGTAACATGTGAACTCAACCAGGTGACCCACCACCCAGCCCCCTCTTCCTATGGACTTTCCAAGCTGAAGCTCATTGTTTGATTTCCCACAGAAGCCCTTCCAAACCATTTCTGGCTCACACCGATGTCTGTATACTCTAAACTAATAATAATTAATTTCATTTTTTTTTACTCCACCCAATGAACACCTTTGTTAAGTATCTGTACATTGTGCTGTACCCTGGAAATTCAACACTGAAAAAAATATATATCATCTCTGATGCCTGCGAGCTGTCAGACATTTGCAGAAACCTCAACATTTTAAAAGAAGAAGACTTCGTCTTGTATCTGGTCCTGAATCAGTCACTTTGCTACGTTTTCTGTGCTGTGTTTCACTCTACCCCACCCAGTTCAGTCATGGGTTGCCATGCTGCTTGCTAGCTGTTGCTTGCCTCCTGGAAGTAATGAAACACAGCTCCTCGGAATAGAATGGTGTTCGCCCTACCACCCAACAGTGAAAGCATGACTCTCACTATAGAGTGGTGCATTTCCTAAAAGTCCAAGTTAATTAACGCCGAACAAGGGTAAGAGGCGCGTATATGGTGGTGCTGGTGATGTGAAAATAGACTGGGGAGTCGGGCGGTAGCGCAGCGGGGTAAGTGCACGTGGCACAAAGCTCAAAGACTGGCATAAGGATCCTGGTTCGAGCCCCGGCTCCTCACCTGTAGGGGAGTTACTTCACAGGCGGTGAGGCAGGTCTGCAGGTGTCTTTCTCGCCCCGTCTCTGTCTTCCCCTCCTCTCTCCATTTCTCTCTGTCCTATCCAACAATGATGACATTGATAATAACTATAATAACTACAACAGCAATAAAAAACAAGGGCAACAAAAGGGAAAATAAATAAATATTAAAAAGACATATTTTATCTATATAATATACATAATAAAAGAAAGTAGACTGGGTCTTCAGTGGACAAGGTAAGGTAACCTCTGGCACTTCAGGTCATCCTTACTCCTGGTTCCTTAGTACTGTGAAGTACTAATGCCTCTCTTCATAAATCTGGATCCATCCAATAAATATTCAGTCAATCACACACATACACACATACATACATGCTTCAAGGATCCAGGTACTCTCAGAGATAATATAGTTAAAAATCTTAGTTCTGACGTGCTAAATTATTATAGATTTCCAGGAAAAATATTTATCTTAAATACTCAACGCCAATGCCGTTTTTCCCATTTTTCACATCATTGCTTTAGACTGCCCTTGTGACACTGAACTTGTGACCTAATACAAATCCAGCATTTATAATTCAGGATTTAGATCCAGAACTGGCAGCCAGATTAAAATTACATGATGAATAAAGTGTTCAGTCAGGGTTTCATTCCAATTCTCGAGCAGGGTGGACTGAAGTGTATTCTTCTATATTCTCTAAATGAAGGAGATAATGTGATTATTATCCAGTTCAAATGATTTTACAAGTGTAGAGGTGGAGGTTACCATATCAGTTACCTTTGTATAGGAATAATTATATAACATAGTATGATGTTATTCTGTAATAGAAATAAATCCAGAAAGGATAAGATGGGTCTGTCTTAGGAACTTATGAAAGGTCCCATGGAGAAGATGAATGTTCAAATGTGGCCTGACGACTCCTGAGCAATCCTTCTGGGACCTCATAGTGATGGGGGATTCCTTGGAAATCACGCAGAGAAATATTTCACGATTACATTTCCATGTTAGAAATATTATTAATAGAAAAGAGGTTGGAGTGGAGTGGGAAATGACTGGAGGCTATTGTAATAGTCCAAGGGAGATGAGTCAGAAGAGATGACTTACTTGCTGGAATCAGTGAGAGTGGGGACTAAAATGAGGGCTGGATTTGAGAGACACTTTAAAAGGGTCAGTTTCGTTTGATTTTAGGAAAGAGGGAGTGAAAGAAAAGTAACATGGGAGCACTTATGGACTTCTGACTTGGGCAACCCAGAGTCATGAACTGAAATAGGGAATGAAAATGGGCTAGGTCCCACATGAGTGGGGAGAGCTACAGCAACAAGAGTAAGGGATTACATGATACTGGTGTTAATTATGGGCATACTTAAGGTGACTGTTGATTTTACATGAAGATGTTATTGCTTTGAAGATTACTATGTATCTGAAAGACCAGAACACCTGGTCCAGGAAGAGATAGTTCGAGAGGAGTAGGACGAAACCACAATAGAAAATGTAGTGCTTGAGCACACAGAGGCCAGGCAGAGCAAGTACTTAAACTTCAGCAGAGAGGTAGTTGTAGACAAGGATAAAGTGGCACCAGGGAAATCAAGTGGGAAGTTAATGGTGTCACTGTTTTTTTTTTTTTTTTTAAATGTAATCTCCCTCCTCCAAAGATTTTTAGTTTCTTGAAAGCAGAAACTCAGTGTTAAATGTCATTGCATATCCTTCAGAATCTGACTCGGTAAAGGGAACACAGGACATAATAAACTCACTCACAGTTTCAGACTCAAGCACTATTTGCCCATACCAACCCTGAATGTTTTTTCTTCATTCTTTCTTCAAATCAATGTTTAATACTACCTACTCTTTACTGAACCCCCCCCCCCTTTTTTTTTTGTAATCTCTGCTCGAGCTTTGGGATGAGTTTCAAAACCACATTTACTCAGAGGAAATTTTGGTACAAAAGATGGCGAATTTTTTTTTTTCTTCGTCTTCTTCTTTTTCTCCCATCCAAAGAAATCATTCATTGCGAAACTAAAGTCAAGCCCAGTTTCCAAGAGTGGCTTTGAAACCCGGTTGAAAGCACACTCCGAAGGAGGCAGCCAAATTCTTCTCAGCACAATTAACCATTAACCGGGTCAACTCGTTTCATTTTGTTAAGCAGTCACGTAGCAGCCAGTTCGGGAATAATAAATGCATCCGAGCCAGGGGAAGCCAACACAACTGCAAGCAGACATTGTTTCCACTCTCAGGTGACAACAACACTGAACTCAAAACCCAATCCTGGGTGGATCCGCCTTCCAGAGTTTACAAAACACCGCATGAAGGACCAAGCGTGCAAGCACAGTCATCTCCACAGGAGTAGCAGCGGTGCCACCTTCCCTTCCCATCACTGAGGCAACCTGCAGCCACCTTTGCCCGCACTGCCCAGCACCCGCTCGGCGCTCCTCGCCTAAGGGGCAAGCGCCAACCTGCAGCTCTCGCGGGATCTCGATCCCGGGAGGAGTAAGTCTTCCAGGATCGCGCGCTCCTCATCTGAATCCCCGCGGGAATACACATCTGCGGGTCCCGGAAGCGAGGAAATCGCCAGCGGTGGCGGCCAGGGGTGGGGTGGGGGACAGGGAGGGGGCGGAGCCAGCTGGGTGCGCGTGTGGGCGGGCTCTAGAGGAGGCGGGGCGGGAGTAGGGGCGGGGCCTCGAGGACCTGTTGATCGCAGGTGTCACTGCCCTGACTGGCCCGCGGGCGCTGGGGTGAGTGCGCATGCTCCGTGCGCTGGGTCGCGCTCTGGACCTGCGGAGACCGACAGCCTGGGCTCCAGTTCGCTGGGGCGAGTCGTTGGCAGGAGGCGGCTGCTCCGCGCGTCGTCCGCCCCGGGTGTTGGCGGGCGCGAGGCGGGGCTGGCCCGGCGGGAGAGAGGGCAAGGCCCGTGGTTCTCTACCTGGATCGGCGCGGAGTTTCGAGGTAAGTCTGGGAGAGATGAGCCCCAGGCTGGAGGGCTGGTCACCTGCCACGTCCCATCGCGGGGTGCTGCTGTCTCCGGGGGTTTTGGTCCTGGGGCGCCCCGTGCTGGGCAGGGGCGGTGGGGTGGGGGAGAGCTCAGGGCTGGGGAACACCTGCTCCCCATGTCACCTGGGCGCGGGGCCCCTGCTCTTCCTACAGGTGCAACACGCTGCTGCTTCTGCCTGCAGCCCTGCGCCCAGGGCAGAGCCTTTGGGCTTGGTGGTTCCTGGGTGGCAGCCGCGGTCAGGAAAGTTAATGTTTAGCTTCTGAAAGGGTGACTTGTGGGACCTTTCTTTCTTTCTCCCTCCTTCCCCAAAACTACCCCCCTCATTTTTTTATATTTTTTATTTTTATTTTTTGTAAATGTCGGCGAACAGGAAGTACCTGCAGGGACCCGGGTTGGTGGCGCACCTGGTTGAGCGCACCTGTTAAAATGCGCAAGGACCCCAGGTTCAAGCACCACCACCTCCCCTCATCCTCCCCGTCCCCTCCTGCAGGGATGGAAAGCTTTGCCCCCTAAGCAAAGCAGGGCTGCAGGTGTGTGTGTCTCTCTCTCCCGCTCTGTCTTCCCCATTCCCTCTCAATGTCTGGCTGTCTCTATCCTAATAGATAAATAAAAGATAATTTCTTTTGAAAGGAAGTACCGGCGGGCACAGGTGGAACAGGGGGCTCGATCCGACCGCCTTTCTGAGGGTTTGTCGTGCCCCCAAGGTTTTCCTTTATCAATGCAAAGTCTTATTCACACCTGCAGAGTGGACTGCAAGGCTTTCTAGGTTAGAGAGCAGTTTGGCTAGCGTTCCCTTCCATGGGGCGGGCTGGGGGGAGGAGAGGGGGAGAAAAACAGAAGTAAAATGGCAGGGAAAATTCAAGGCTGTGTTGGGGGGGGGGGATACTGAACAGTCCAGGTAAATTGCCTAATTCGAGTCTAGTTAATTCTTAGTTTTGGTTCTTGAAGGAAAAGCCTAAGAGTCATCGTCAGTGTCGAAAAGGGGAGGCAAGTACTAGCACAAAATTCCGATGGAAATGAACTTCTGGTTGAATTGCTACATTGGGATGCTATGTTTTACTCAGTGGTGGTAATCTGGGGCCTAAAGGCTAGGCAAAAACGTTTGATCCTCTTCCAGAGATAAAACAAGCAAAACAAACACCACCACCACCCCCCAAAAGCCCCATACACCTTGCAAAAGTAATAGATAATTTATGTACCATTGTCATAAAAATTCTAAACAAACTTATCGTAGGTGGGAATTACAATATTTTTAAAGCTAGTATTTCTTTTACGTTTTCAAGGTTTTTTTTTTTTTTTAATCTTAAGGAAAACTCTTGATTAACTACTTACTGCTTTGTTTGTTTTATGAGATAGACCAGAGCATTGATCAGCTCTGACTTAATGGTAGTGCTGGGGATTGACTTTAGGATCTCAGAGCCTCAGTCATGAAAGTCTTTTACATAACAATTATGCTATTTCCCCAGCCCTATTTTAGAAGTCTTAAAAATAGCCCCTTTGACCAATTTTTTTAGGTTGATAAGCCATGAAAGTGATTTATGAAAACTTATTTATGAATTAGGCTCACTGGCTACTATGTATGTCTTTGCTATGGTTAGGAAACAAGTGACCAAAACCAACACGCTTTTCTTTTCCTTATGAATTAAAAGCATTTAAAAAATATATATACATGTGTGCAGGGATGGAAAGTTCATGACCATTTTCTCTAAAAATTAGAAAAAACTTCTCCAAATGGCATCTATTTTAATGGGGAGGGGGCACCCTTTCTCGCCTAGTTTATTTTCTTTAAAGAAGAAAGTCAAGAAATTCTTATGCATTTACTATGTATTGTTTTTTACATTATTACATGTTTTCACATTATTTAATGTCCAGTGTTTTTTTTTTATTTATAAAAAGGAAACACTGACAAGACCATAGTATAAGAGGGGTACAACTCCACATAATTCCCACCACCAAAACACTGTATCCCATCCCCTCCCCTGATAGCTTTCCTATTCTTTATCCCTCTGGAAGTATGGACCCAGGGTCATTATGAGGTGCAGAAGGTGGAAGGTCTGGCTTCTGTATTCCAGCCTTTAGGTTTATGATTAGTCAACAATTTGTTTGGCTTTATATGTTAACTCTTTTTTCAGCCACCAGTGTTTCTTTTAAATTCTGTAGTATCCTACAGTTTGGGAATCAAGTGGTAGAAGTTTGTTGAACAAGATAGTTTTAAAAACAGAATATTCTAATATTTTTTCAAGGTGATGTTCATTTCTCAAAGTTAAAATCAGAGTTATTTTTTCTGCTGGAACTGATTGGAAATCACTCAGCTACTGTGCTAGAGGACATGTTTATTTACTCTACAGTTTCCCTAAAATAGTGGTTCTAACTGGTAGGGTAACTTTAGTTACTAAAATACTTAGATCTTGTTATCAGACAGCTTTAACCATTAGGTGTTCCTCAATTATAGACTACAGAGACAACCCACAGAAAAGTAGATCCTGGGAGTCGGCTAGTGGGTTACGCGCACGTGGCGCAAAGTGCAAGGACCCACATAAGGATACCGGTTGGTTCGAGCCCCCGGCTCCTCACCTGCAGGGGAGTCCCTTCACAGGCATGATGCAGGTCTGCAGGTGCCTATCTTTCTCTCCCCCTCTCTGGCTTCCCCTCCTCTCTCCATTTTTCTCTGTCCTAACAACGACGACATCAATAACAACAACAATAATAACTACAACAACAGTAAAAAACAAGGGCAACGAAAGGGAAAATAAAGTTTTTAAAAAAATTTAAAAAAAAAGTAATTCCTTGGAGTTGGGCGGTAGCATAGCGAGTTAAGTGCACGTGACACAAAGTGCAAGGACCAGTGTAAGGATCCTGGTTCAAGCCAGGGTTCCCCACCTGCAGGGGAGTCGCTTTAGAAGCAGTGAGGTAGGTCTGCAGGTATCTCTTTCTCTCCCCCCTGTCTTCTCCTCCTCTCTCTCCATTTCTCTCCGTCCTATACAACAATGACGACATCAATAGTAACTACAACAATAAAACAACAAGGGCAACAAAAGGGAATAAATAAATTAATAAAAAAAAAAGAAAATAGTTCCTAGATTGCATCTGGAAGCATATTGACCACTGTGTGTGTGTGTATATGTGGTGTGCTTGAATCAGAGAAATTCAATCTAGTCCACTGTTGCTCATGAGCCCTTGGAGTAAGAGAGGAAGTGTGCAAGTTTATGTGATCTTTGGAGAGTTTCCTGGAAGTCAATGTTACAGATTTATTATTGGAATGTTATTGTTATTATTATTATTCATGTTGTGCAGATGAAATGATATTTAGAAGATGCTGCCTTCTGGCATATGCCACAAGAATAGTTTCTAAGTATTCTACCCTGGATACAATCTTCAGATCAAATTATGTTTTAACATTGGTAAGTTCCTATGAGCGTCTTTAATGATAGAAATATAGAGACTAGTATGTATAGGATATTTAGACAAAGGTAATTGCTTTTTCTTAAGTTAATACTTGTCTTCTATGTTAAGTCCTTAAACCGGGGTGGGTGGGTTAGAACTATGGTCTGTCATTAGAACTGAATTTTCACAGAATTGCTTTACTTTGTGATCGTACATAAACTTTTTCTTTACATCTATAAATTTTATGCACTTTCAAACAGTATTCTGAGGAGTCCTTAGATTGCATGAGGCTACCCAAGGGTCCATGGCACACCGAAATTGCTATCAATTATTACTTCTAATGGAATAATTCTCATTTTACATAAGTCACTTGAGAAAAGTTACAGTATTTGTTTATATTTATAATCAAAATGAAATGTTAGTACACAGCCATGTCTTAACTTTTTTAAACTGTTTTTTAATATTTATTCCCTTTTGTTGCCCTTGTTTTTTTGTTGCAGTTATTGATGTCGTTGTTGGATAGGACAGAGAAAAATGGAGAGAGGAGGGGAAGACAGAGAGGGAGAGAGAGAAAGACACCTGTAGACCTGCTTCACCGCTTGTGAATCGACTCCTCTGCAGGTGGGGAGTTGGGGGCTGGAACCGGGATCCTTAAGCTGGTCCTTGTGCTTTGCGCCAGGTGCACGTAAAGCGCTGCGCTACCGCCCGACTCCTATGTCTTAAAATTTTTTCCTTTGCCATCAGGCCTTTGATGGTGCTTGGTGCTTGGGTGGGTGTCTCTCCCATTCCTGGTGGCCGGTTTTTTCATCCTCTCTTTTTTCTCTCTGTTTTGATAGTGTGAAAGAGAGATTAAGGGGGAGGGGAGAGACAGAGAAAGGAGGAGATAATCTGTAGCACTGCTCCACTGCTTGTGAAGCTTCCCCCCTTATAAGTGGGGCCTGGGGTCTTGAACCTGGGTCGTCACTCATGGTGTGTGCTCTACCAGGTGAGCTACTACTTTACCTGTATCTTAGCTGTTTTACTTAGCTGTTTTACATATATATATATATATATATATATATATATATATATATATATATATATATGTTGTCATAGTGTTTCTGAATCGGAGATAATTGTAGTAGTTTCCATCTTAACACATATTGATAGAAAAATAGTTTGAAAAAATACTGCTTTAAGGAGTTGGGTGGCAGCACAGTGGGTTAAGCGCACGTGGCGCGAAGTGCAAGGACCCGGGTAAGAATCCCAGTTGATTTGAGCCCCCAGCTCCCCACCTGCAGGGGAGTCACTTCACAGGCAGTGAAGCAGGTCTGCAGGTGTCTGTCTTTCTCTTGCCCTTTCTGTCTTCCCCTCCTCTGTCCATTTGTCTCTGTCCTATCTAACAATGATGACATCAGTAGCAACAACAATAACAACTACAACAATAAAAAACAAGAACAACAAAAGGGAATATATATATGTTTATATATATTTGTATATATATATATTTAAATAACTGCTTTAGTGGTCTGGGATGAAGCATTAGACTCTCAAGCATGAGATCCTGAGTTCAATCCCCAGCAGCACATATACCAGAGTGATGTCTGGTTCTTTCTCTCTTTCCTCCTTTCTCATTAATAAATAACATATTTTAAAAAGAAAAAAGGAGTACTGCTTTAAAAATTGTTTTTTAAGATTGTACTTAAGTTGGATCTTTCTAAATTAGATTCACACTGTTGCTTAGTTTGTTATCTCAGATTTGCCTTATCTATATTTCTGATAAATTGCCGTCTAATGTTTTAACTCAGTTTTCTCTACTCCAAATGGTTTGTAAATGTATGTTTAAAGTAATACTGTCATGAGTCCACGTGTACAGTTAGCTCATCAGACTTTTTTTTTGTAAATTTGACTTTTTGTTACATTTCTTAATATGGAATAGCTATAAATGAAATTATCTTCTACTGAGAATGATCTGTCTGACTATTTAAAATTAAAACATTTAAAATACTCTTTATTGTATCATCTAACACCAGTAATTTGGTTTAAGGCACTACATATTCGAGGTGTGTTTGTGTGTTTGTGTGTGTGTGTGTGTGTGTGTGTGTGTGTGTGTGTATAAGGAAATAGAGAAGGATAAAGTATTGAATTTACGGTTTTCTTTTTATTCAGTGTTGGTTAAGAGTCAGCCAGTAGTGCAGCGGGTTAAGTGCATGTGGCACACAACGCAAGGACCAGTGAAAGGATCCCAGTTCAAGCCCCTGAACAATAAAAACAACAAGGGCAACAAAATAAATCAATCAATAAATAACTATATAAACAGTGTTGGTTGATGTTGTCAAAAAGCATTTCACATCAGAGCCAGTGTTCCCATCTATACAGTTAGTTTTCATTTACTGAAAGCCTGTTATCCCCTGGGCATTTACTGGGCATATTATATGTGGTTTATGGTTTCACAACAACTCACTCAACTGTTAAGTTACATTTATGCTTAAGTTATGATTATACGGCTATAAGTTATTCATTATACTTCTATATTCAATTTTTTAATTCCTTTGTTTTAATGAGATATGCAGTGAGTAAAAGAGACAGACAGACAAATAGAGAGTATTTGACCAGAGCATTATTTGGTTCTGGTTTATGGTGGTGCCAGGGACTGAACCTGGGACTTAGCCTCAGGTACCGAAGTCTTTTGCAGAACTGTTATGGTTGTGCTATCTCTCCAGTCCCTGAGATGCAATTAATGATTGAGAAATGTCCTGTTGGCTGAGGACTTAATCAGAGGTGGATTAAGCAATTGTAGGAATTCCTGAGGTCTGTTTCAGGCATATGTGTTCCATCCTTGTTAAGAACTTATGGGGTACTGTTTGTCTTTAAGACATTTTTATTATTATTATTTTTTAAGGTTTTGTCTTCTAAAAGCTTGCATAATATATTCCTGCCCTTTGCATGGTGACACTCTGAGTTGTAGGTGATCTAGGGCTGTTTCGGGCCCTAGAGACTACTGTGTAG
Organism: Erinaceus europaeus; assembly: GCF_950295315.1. Classification (NCBI taxonomy): domain Eukaryota; kingdom Metazoa; phylum Chordata; class Mammalia; order Eulipotyphla; family Erinaceidae; genus Erinaceus; species Erinaceus europaeus. Next base: position 14,976,334 of record NC_080163.1, read on the forward strand.
GCCTCACATAACCCTGTCCACTTCATTGTCTGTACTGGCATTGCCCATTGGTAAGAAATCATGCTACCGCCTTTAATTCTCAGGTTATTATTATTATTATTATTATTTCCTCCAGGGTTATTATTGCCTGGGCTCAGTGCCTGCACCACGAATTCACTGCTCCTGGAGGCCATTTTTCCCCCTTTTGTAACCCTGGTTGTTTTACCATTGTTGTGGTCATTATTATCATTGTTATTGATGTTGTCGTTGTTGGATAGGACAGAGAGCAATAGAGAGAGGGGGAGAGAAAGACACGAACCGGGATCCTTCCGCTGGTCTTTGCGCTTTGCGCCGTGTGCGCTTAACCCGCTGCGCCAGCGCCCGACCCCCCTCAGGTCATTCTTCTCAGGAGCACTGTTTTTATCTGGTTTTATCCACTGAGATTTCACTGGATTCCTTGAACTTCAGCCAGTAGTAAATGGTAATGAGTACTTAAGATGCTTTGTGTGCTAGGAGGACTGGGAAGAGCAGTAATAAATGATAAACGCTGGCCAGTCATGTAGTATATTGGGTGGTGGCGGGGGGGGGGGGGGGGGGGGGGGGTCGCTTCACAAGTGGTGAAGCAGGTCTGCAGGTGTTTATCTTTCTCTCCCCTCCCTGTCTTCCCCATCTCTCTCTATTTCTCTTGTCCTGTCCAGCAACAACCGCAACATATAACAATAAGGACAACAACAAGGGCAACAAAATGGGAAAAAATGGCCTCCAGGAGCAGTGGATTGGTAGTGCAGGCATGGAGACCCAGCAGTAACCCTGGAGGCAAAAAAAAAAAGAAAGAAAGAAAGAAAGAAAGAAAGAAAGAAAGAAAGAAAGAAAGAAAGAAAGAAAGAAAGGAGAAAATAGAGCAATCACAACAACAAAAAACTCCTCCAAGCATTGAAAACTACCTATCATTTGCTGTCTTGTTGTTAGCATTTTCCTGTCTTTGTTACATACGTTTTCTCATATGTTCTTTTGTAGTTTCATTTGTACAGTGGCAGTGGTTTTGTATAGCAGAAGATAACCTGCTCTTCAATTACATTTTTATCAAATCCTTCAACTTTGTAAAAATTGAATTGTTTCTATGATTGCTTCAGCTTCTTTTCTCTTCAGCCCGTTAGCTGGTTATCTGAAGTAAAATCTTCACTTTTATAATGAGAGGAATGGTCATAGTGTATCTTCTTGGGGAGGCTTTGATTACTGTTTCAATTTCTGCACTAGCGACTGGCCTGCTAAGTTTGTCTACTTTGTTTTGTTTTGGTTTTGCCTCCAGGGTTATTGCTGGGGCTCGGTGCCTGCACTACAAATCCACTGCTCCTGGAGGCCATTTTGCCCATTTTTTTGCCCTTGTTGTTGCCCTTGTTATTGTTGTTACTGCTGTTGTTGTATATAGGACAGAGAGAAATGGAGAGAGGAGGGGAAGACAGAGGGGGAGAGAAAGATAAACACCTGCAGACCTGCTTCACCACCTGTGAAGCGACTCCCCTGCAGGTGGGGAGCGGGGGACTGGAACCAGGATCCTTATACTGGTCCTTGGGCTTCTTGCCATGTGCCCTTAACCCACCACCGGACCCCTCTACTTTGTGTCAAGGTTAGCACTTGGCGTGGCTAACAATGTGTCCATTTCTTCTAAGTCATCAAATTTATTTCATTTATTTATATGAATATCCACACTACTCTTGCATAATCCATTGTGTCTGCCTTGTCTGCTGTAATATTTCCTCTCTCATTTCTGAGTGATTTTACCATAGCTTTTTCTCTTTTTCTCTTAGTAAGTAGAGCTAGTAGTTTATATTATTTGTCCTTTCAGAGAACCAGCTCCTGGTTTCATTAATCTTCCTGATGGTCTCTTTGTTTTCTATTTAAATTCTGCACCAATTTTAACTATTTCTTGTCTCCTACTGACTGTTGGGTCTGTTTGCTGTTTCATTTCTAGTTGGTTCAGTTGAGTTGTTAGATGATTTACTAATTAATAATTTCTCTCTCTCTTTTTTTTTTTTTTTATTAATGTGGACCTGTATTGCTATGAACTTCTTTCTTGGAACTGCTTTTGCTATATCCATAGGGTCAGATAGCTGGTTTCTTTTCTTCCCTTTTCTTTTCTTTTTTATTTATTTATAAAAAGGAAACATTGACAAAACCACAGGGTAACACAGTTCCCACCACCAGAACTCCATATCCCATCCCCTCCCCTAATAGCTTTTCTATTCTTTAACCCTCTGGGAGTATGGACCCAAGGTCATTATGGGATGCAGAAGGTGGAAGGTCTGGCTTCTGTAATTGCTTCCCTGCTGAACATGGGCATTGACAGGTTGATCCATACTACCAGTCTGTCTCTCTCTTTCTCTACTGAGAATCAGAGCTCCAGGACACATTGGTGGGGTTGTCTGTTCAGGGAAGTCCAGTTGGCATCATGCTAGCATCTGGAACCTGGTGGCTGAAAAAAGAGTAAACATATAAAGCCAAAGAAGTTGTTGACTAATCATGAACTTAAAGGCTGGAATAGTGCTGATGAAGAGTTGGGGCGGGGGGGGGGGGTGTCTCCATTTTGTAGATGGTGAGTAGGCAAATTTTAGTTATATTTCCAAAGGGCCTGAGGCTATATTAGTTTTTTTTTTCCCCTGAACCAGAAATATGAAATGCAGGTGGATCCAAGTTATTGTCTGGGGAGATGTTGTCATGGCTGGAAAAAGGACCAGAAAGCTGGATCTGGGAAGAAAGTAGCTCCCAAATATGGGAAAGGTATATAGGTATTGTTGACTGGTGTATAGATATTGATCACATCGATTTGATGAGATCTGGGGCCCATCTTCAGCTCAGTAGCACTTTTTTCTTTTCTTTTCTTTCTTTTTTTTTTTTTTTTTTGCCTCCAGGGTTATTCCAGCATTACAAATCCACTGCTCCTATGGCCATTTAAAAAAAAATTATTAGGACAGGGAGAAAATGAGACGAGAGGGGAAGATAGAAAGGGAAAGATAGACACTTGCAGACCTGCTTCACCACTTGTGAAGCAACCCCCCCCCCGCAGGTGGGAAGCCAGGGGCTCAAACTGGGATCCTTGCAGGGGTGCTTGCTTTTGGTACTATGTGTGTTTAACCTGGTGTGCTCCTCCTGACCCCTGCTGGTTTCTTCATTTTCAGTGATAATTTTGTGTATATATATGTGTGTGTGTGTATATAACATATATATATATATATATATATATATATATATATATATGTTATTTACAAAGAAATTGTGTGGGAAGTGGGAGGGAAAAGGGAAAGAGAGACACCTGCAGCATTATTTCATTGCTTGTGAAGCTTCTCCCTCCTCCCCCCAGTGGGTGGGGACCGTGGGCTTGAGCCTGGACCCTTGTGTGTGCACTCAGTCGGGTGCACCATTGGGTATAGAGGAAAATTTCAATTTATTTTTTTTTGATCTCTTCAGTGATCCATGTATTGTTCCGAAGCATGTTGTTTAGTCTCTAGACTTTGGGGGCAGTTTCTTCTTTTTGTGGTTGATTCCTAGCTTTGTACCATTATGGTCTGAGAAGATGCAGTTCATGATTTTAATATTTACCTATTCATTTAGGCTGTCTTTGTGGACTTGAAGAATGTGTATTCATTCCTTTCGGGATGGAAAGTTCTGTATTATCTGTTAGGTCTATTTCCTCTAGGGTTTCCTTTAAGGCCACTATTTCCCTAGAGATCTTTCTCTTTGTCCAGATGATCTGTCGCTCTTGCTATGAGTGGCGTGTTAAAATCTCCTCCTATTACTGTGTTCCTGTCAATATCTCCCTTAAGGTCCGTATTTGTTTTATATATATCTTGGGTGCACCTGAGTTTGAAGGATATTTAGTTACAATGGTTATGTCTTCTTGTTAGGTTAATCCTTTGGTTAATATTAAATCCATAGATTTACTCCTATGTAGTGTCCTTCTCTGTATCTGCTTACTAACTTTACCAGAAAGTCTGTTTCATCTGATAACAGAATAACTGTCCCTACCCCTTTTTCCTGAGTTATTAGCTTGGAACATCTTGCTCCAGCCTCTTACAGTAAGCTTCTGTTTCTCTTTTCTTTTGATGTGTATTTTCTGAAGACATATGATGGATGGGATCTTGTCCTTTAATCCATTTAGCTACTCTGAGCCTTTTGACAGGTGAACTTAGGCTATTCACATTTAGGGTGATTATTGCTATCTGTGGTTTATTTACATCCATTATGATTTGTTGTGAGTTTGTTATAAATTGTTGATTCTTTGCCCATTTATTTCTGTCATTTTCTGTAGATGGGTTTCTGTGATGAGGTCCTCATGCATTTCTCTTGTATTGTCTGTAAATCTCTGTTCCTTGCTTGGTATTGTGGTTACCATAACTGTAATAACTAACATATCTTTTTTAAAAAGACCTTTTAAAAAAGATTTTATTTATTTATGAGAAAGATAGGAGAGAGAAAGAACCAGACATCACTCTGGCACATGTGCTGCCAGGGATTGAACTCAAGACCTCATGATTGAGAGTCCAAAGCTTTATTACTGTGCCACCTCTCAGACCACTTAAAAAAGACTTTTTAAATTTGGTCTTGATTAAACAACATTTGATAGAACCACTTTGTCCATTAATTCCCTCCTTTTTCCTCTTTTATTGTTCTTTCCTGTTTTTATTATATTCTTAGTTCTAGTCCACTGCTGTTCACCTCCTTTAGAACATGTATTCCATGGTCCAGTAGGTGGTGCAGTGGATAAAGTATTGAACTCTTAATCATGAGGTTCCAAGTTCACTCCCCCGCAGCACATGTACCAGAGTGATGTCTGGTTCTCTCTCTCTCTCTTACATTTCTTATTAATAAAGAGATAAAAATCTTAAAAAAAAAAGGACATGCATTACTCTGCTTCTTCTTTTCTTGAGGGGCTCCATTCAGATGGAGTTTTTGATGGTATTTTTAGATATTTGAGAAGATCTTTATTTCTCTGTCATATTTGAAGGATAATTTTACAGGATACAAGACCCGTGGCTATAATTTCCTCTCTTTTAGTACTTGAATATGCCATTCCACTCTCTTCTTACCTCTAGGATTTGTGAAGAGAAGTCTGATGAAAGCATTATGACTCTGCTTTTGTATGTAACTTCTTTTCTTTCACTAGCAGCCTGTAATTTTTTCCCCTTGTCATTAAGTTTTGATATTTTGACAGTGACGTTCCTTTTTTTTTTTTCGCGTTTTGCATTCATATGTCAGAGTGTATGCTCTGCCTCTTGGGTGTATATATGTCCTGGAAATTGCCTCTGTGAGGAGAATTCTCAGCTAAAATGTTCCTGAATATGGTCTCTGTACCTCCCACCCTGTTCTCTTCCTCAGCAATTCCTATTACTATTACATTCAACCTTTTGATGGAGTCTGCACTTTCAAAGATAGTTGCTACATTCCTTCTAAACCTCTCCTCTCCCTCAATTTTATATTCAAAGAGTGGGCTAATTATATCTTCTAGCTTATTCTTTCTCCTGCATGAGTCAGTCTACTTCCTAAGCCTTCTACCTAAGCTTGGACTGCACTCAGAGTGTCTTTCACTCCCTCTAGTTCTGTTTGAAGTTTTTATTTCATGCTTCCTTATTGCTCAGTGAACTCTGAAGTTCTTTTTTTATGTTTTCTAATTTCTTGGAGAACTCAGATTAAAGTTCTTTCATGTGTTCTAGTTTCTTAGAGAACTCTATTTGAAGCTCTTCTTCTGTGTTTCTTAACTCCTTACTGAAATATTTCTTTCAACTGTTGAATACAGTTCTCTATGCTATGCTTAGATTCTTGGAGAGTCCTTGTAGTGAGTTTTCTATAGTCTTATTCTTTTTCTGATAATGCTTCTATGTCTGTATTTCCTTGGAGTTCCTCCCTCCCTCCTTCTTCCCCTCCTTCTTCCCTCCCTCCCTCCCTCCCTCCATCCCTCCCTCCTTCCCTTCCTTCTTTCCTTTTTGTTTGCCTCCAGTATTATCACCAGGGCTTGGTGCTGGCACTTTGAATCCACTGCTCCTGCTGGCCATTTTTCATTTTTATTGGATAAGACAGAGAAAAATTGAGAGAGGACAGGGAGATAGAAAGGGGGAAAGATAAAGATGGAGACACTTGCAGACCTGCCTTGCCGTTTGTGAAGTTACCCCCTGCAGATGTGGAGCAGGGGCTTGAACCAGGTTCCTTCTGCATGACCCTGCACTTTGTACTGTGTGTGCTTAACTGGGTGTGTCACTACCCCCCTTTTTTTCCTTCAGGGTTATTGCTGGGGCTTGGTGCTGGCCTTATGAATCCATTGCTTCATGGAGGGGATAATAGAGAGGGAGAGAGAAAGTCACCTGTAAACCTGCTTCACCACTTGTGAAGCAACCTTCCTGCAGTTGAGGAGCCAGGTGCTCAAACAGAGATCCTTGCATGGGTCATGGCGCTTAGTACTATGTACACTTAACCCAATGTGCTACCACCTGGTCCCATTTTTTTTCTATCTGTCTGGTTTGGCATGTTTGGTAGTTTCTGCAATGTTTGTGTTATGCATTTATTGTGCTGTTTATTGCTGGCCAGCAGGTGGTGCTATTGCTGTCTTCTGTTTTTGCTTTGTTTAGAGGGATGGGTGGGCGGGGCTTAGGTTTTTTTGTTGTTTCCTTAAGTTGTTTTGTGCTGTGTTGTGTATATATGGTTTCTATGTAAGATTCCAATCTGAAACCAAGCCTCAGGGGTTTCCTGCTGAGCTGCAGCTGTGTTCACAGTAGCAGAGCTCACTCTACCAGTTCCCCTCTGCCAGATGCCTCAACTCACCTTTATGTTTGGGCAACAGACTGGATTACTTTCATCACAAATTCTCCCTGTTTTCTTTACTTTTTCCTTTCTTTCTCTTTTCTCTTTCTTTTTCTTTTTCTTTCTTTTTTTGTGTGTGTCCTTGCCTAAAATTGAGTAGGCTAACGTCCCTGAAGTGATGGACTAAATAGTCATATGCTCCCTTTTTCACAGCCAGCAGTGCCTTGAGTACTGCTGTGTGTACGGGTCAGATGGCATGGTGCTTTGTGTTTGTTTCAGTTCCAAACCCCTTCTTACCCCCACCATGCATGCAGGAACCCACCCAAGGCTGTGGTGTTTCTTTTTCTTCTTTCTTTCTTTTAAAAATATTTTTAATTTATTTGTTATTGTATAGAGACAGAGAGAAATTGAGAAGGGGTGGGAGACAGGGGAGAGACAAGGAGACACCTGCAGCCCTGCTTCACTTGTGAAGCTTTCCTCTCTACAGGTGGGGACCAGGGACTTGAACCTGCATCCTTGCATGCCGTAATGTGAGTGCTTAACCAGGTGTGCCACCGCCTGGCCCCTGGCTGTGGTGTTTCTGAGGGTGTCTCAGCTACAGTTGGTGAATTTTGTTAAGTTTGATAATCGTAGATATTTGTTGTTTTGTGGAAGAGCCTGGTCAAGTCTGTGTTAACTCCATGGCCATGCCTTCCGGAAGTCAGCAGAATGGCTATTGTATAGCACTGAGAAGTTTTCATCGTGTCCTTAGGTAGCTGTCATATTTGTTAGAGAACATATATCAGAACTGTGGCTTTGGATGTGGCTCAGTGGATAGAATGCAGGACTTGCACGTGAAACACCCTAAATTCAACCCTCAGTACTATGTATAACCACATGGTTCTCTACCATAAAAATAAGGACATATTTGAAAATTATAGCGAAATTGTGAGAAGGTGATTGAGCTTGGCAGGGCTTGACTTGAGGGGACATCCATCCTGTCAGTCTCTCTCTCTCTCTACTGAGAGGTCGAACGAGGAGGGCTACAATCCCCCAAGGTTTGCCTTGTCTTATCAGACTCCCTGCCTCACAAAGCACCCTGCATTCCTGATACTATGGCCTGCTCCCTTATTATCTACATAATCATTGTTTTGCCTGAAAGATCCCCACCCATTCCATTCCTTTGATCTATCTTCTTTCTACCCTCAAGACCCTCCCTGCCTGCAGGGTATTATTATTCCTACCAGTTAAAATCCTCGCAACAGTTACTGAAGGAGTTTCTACCTTTCCCAGCCCCTTTTGCCTTTCTCCACCCCTTTCCAAACCATGTCAAGCCATTTCCATTTCTGACTTGCCAATTCCAGGTCTGACTTTTAAAAGCCTTGGCTCTCTGATCAGTAAAGAATTGAACCGCCTCACCACCACCAGCTCTGTTCCTGAGTCATCTCTCTCGTGTTGCTAAGTGAGCAGCAGCCCAGGCTGGCTCTGGTCACGTACTCTCCAACCCAGAGAGTATGCACCCAAGAAGAGGCACCCCTACACTAGCCTGGCAGAAAGTTAGATTTTATATTGTGACACTTAGGTCATTGTGTCACAATACTATGAGACATTTTCTTTACTTGATACTTTAATTAACGGGACTGCCCTTGCTTTTTCAGATAGTTTGTTGGTAGTGCATGGAAACGCAGCTGGTTTCTCTATGCAGGTTCATAATCCCCTGCAACTTTATGAATGTATTGTTGTTATATATATATAATTTCATACTCTCAGTAGACAGAAGATTTTCCTCTTCCTTTCTGATTTTCCATTCAGGAGGACCCAGGCCCAAGTTTCCAGTCCCCACTTTCAGGCAGGGAAATTCCACTGAGAGAGGGGGAGAGCAGATGTAAACCACGATAAGCGAGATCTCATCTGTTAGCATAACTGTCATCAAAAAAGAAGCCAGCAAGTACTGGTGGGAGTGTGGGGAAGAGGAAGCCATGGTGAGCTGCTGCTGAGAATATAAAAGGAGCTCACACATTACCGTGAACAAGGACCCAGTTTCAATCTCCAGACCTCTCTACCTGCAGGGAAGAAACTCCATGAGCTGTGAGACAGTGCTATTTCTCTCTCTCTGTCTCTCTCTCTTTCTTTATCCCTCTCCCTCTTCCACCCCTCAATTTTTCTCTGTATTCTATATAAGTAAAAAAGAATGATATTAAAAGCTAAAGACTTAAAAAAAGAATATAAGATGTACAGCCACCATAAGGAACAATATATAGGGTTCTCAAAGAATTAAAAATAGGGGAGTCGGGTGGTAGCTCAGCGGGTTAAGCAAATGTGGCGCAAAGTGCAAGGACCGGCTTAAGGATCCCGTTTCAGGCCCCCGGCTCCCCACCTGCAGGGGAGTCGCTTCACAAGCGGTGAAGCAGGTCTGCAGGTGTCTGTGTTTCTCTCCCCGTCTCTGTTTTCCCCTCCTCTCTCCATTTCTCTCTGTCCTATCCAGTGACGACAACAATAATAACTACAACAATAAAACAACAAGGGCAATAAAAGGGAATAAATAAGTACATATTTTAAAAAAGAATTAAAAATAGAAGTACAGTGTGATCCATCAGTCTCGCTTCTGCGTGGAAAGTGAAGGACATGAGATGAAGTCACCGCACTGTGTAGCCCCACGTTCGCTGGGCTCCACCCCTCTGTGCCAGCTTTTTTCATCTAGATAGTGGGAAAAACACCACAGCACCGTAGTTTACCCCAGGAGGTTGGGGACCACGCTTGAACCTGAATCTTGAAATAGTGCAGTATTTAAAAATTTTTAAAAAAAATTTATCATCTTTATTTATTTGATAGAGACAGCCAGAAATCAAGATAGAGGGGGGTGATAGAGAGGGAGAGAGACAGAGAGATATTTGCAACCCTGCTTCACCATTTGTAAAGCTTTCCCCCTGCAGGTGGGGACCGAGGGCTCGAACCCCGAGTCCTTGTGCATTCTAATACATGCGCTCAACCAGGTGCGCCACCACCTGGCATATGTATGTGTATGTGTATGTGTATGTGTATGTGTATGTCTATGTCTATATGTATGTGTATGTGTATGTGTATATTACAGTAGCCAAGACTTAGAGACTTAGAAACAACTTAGTCTCTTGATGAAGCGGATGAATCACTAGATAAAGAAGGACCAGAAAAAAGCTCAGCCAGGGGAGTTGGGCAGTAGCGCGGCGCAAAGCGCAAGGACCAGCATAAGGATCCCAGTTCAAGCCCCCGGCTCCCCACCTGCAGGGGAGTCGCTTCACAGGTGGTGAAGCAGGTCTGCAGGTGTCTATCTTTCTCTCCCCCTCTCTGTCTTCCCCTCCTCTCTCCATTTCTCTCTAACCTATCCAGCAACGAAAAGGGCAAGAAGGGCAACAACATCAAGAACTACAACAATAAAACAAGGGCAACAAAAGGTAATAAATAAATAAAATAAATAAATAAATAAAAATTGTTAAAAAAAAAAAAAAAAAGCTCAACCAGCAGAGCTCAGACTTTACCATGTATGTGATCCTAGAGTCAAGCCCCACCATCACATGAGAGTACTTGGTTGAGTGATAACTATGGTATCTCTCCTCCAGGTCCTTAAAATAAAGAGAAAAAAAAAAAAGGACTTGGAAAAGCTGCTCAAATGTAATGATAATATTCATGCACAAGCCCTTCATACCACATACATAGAATAGGAAATCTACTGTGTGTATGTGTATCATACACACGCAGACACTCTTATTCACCTAAGGATATTATTAGCATATTATTCACTTAGGAAAGAGGGGGAGCTTTATGACCTGGTTGAAACTTGAGGGCAGTATGCAAGGAAAATGTGCTCAGCAGCAAAATGACATTCAGGCTCAGACAAAAACTAGTAAAGTCATGGGCCCCATGGAGTATAAAGACCTAGAAGCTTTTTCCAAAATGGAGACCCCCAAATCTTCATCTGCAATATTCTTGTCTTTAGGTTCATGATTAGTCAACAATTTGTTCTGCTGTATATCTTTTTTTTTTTTTTTCCAGCCACCAGCTTCCAGATGATACCAATTTGACTCCCCTGGGCAGAAAATCCCACTATGTGTCCCAGAGCTCTGCTTCCCCAGAGCACTGCCCCACTAGGGAAAGAGAGAGGCAGGCTGGGAGTATGGATGGACCTGCCAACACCCAGGTTCATCAGAGAAGCAATTACAGAAGCCAGGCCTTCCACCTTCTGCACCCTGAATGACCCTGGGTTCATTCTCCCTGAGGGATAAAGAATAGGAAAGCTATCAAGGGAGGGGATGGGATACTGAGTTCTGGTGGTGGGAATTGTGTGGAGTTGTACCCCTCTTGGATAAGAGTTTTGCCAGTGTTTCCATTTTATAAATAAAAATAAAAAATAATACTCAACTTGCAAAGTTAAAAAAAGAAAGAAAAAGAAAAGCAACAAATAAGTATGATCTGATGTGTGGAATCTAAAAAAAATCTGAGCTCATAGAAGCAGAGTAAATTGGTGGTTGCCAAGGGCAAGAATGTGGGGAAATTGGCTGAAGGTGGCCAGCAGATACAAGCTCCCACCTATAAAATGAATAAATCCTGTGGCACTGAATGCACTGCATCATGATAATAGTTGACAGGCACTGTGTTGTATACTTGACAGTTGCTAAGAGAGCAGGTCTTAAAAATTCTCGCTTATATTTATACACAGAAAAGGTACCTATGTATGTGATAAGTTTATCGATGGAAATCATTTTACTATGTATTGGCATATTGATTTATCACATTTTGTAATCTAAAGCCTACAAAGTTCTGCTCATAAATAACATCTCAGTAAAACTGGATCTATACAGTGGCCTGGAAACCATTGAGTGTTTATAATTCACTTAATCAACTGTCCTGCCAACATTTGAACTGACTAATCAAAAAGTTATCCTGGCTCCAATATAATATCATACACAATATAAAACCCATTTTTTCTGATTATTTTTCTTTTTGCTGGTCTTCACACTTACATATTCTTTGTGTATAATTTCATCTTTTCCTTTTATCATTTTTTTTCCCCAATTTACCAATGAGACAGAGAGAGAGCCAGATATCACTCTGGTACATGTGCTGCACGGGATTGAACTCAGGACCTCTTTGTTGGAAGTCCAATGCTTTAACCACTGGACCACCATTGTTTTATCCTTATTATGCATTTGTGATTCATCCTTCATGGCTATCCCTGAACTCTCCCCACCTCTACACACACACACACACACACACACACACACACACACACACACACACACCCAGCTAAATGTTTACTTTAAATGTCCCAATGGCTGTGATGTGGAAAACAAGTATTTTGTCTCAGATCGACTGCCACATTATTATTTTTTCCCCCCTCAACCAGCTAGTTATCCTATAAAAGTTGATCTAAGTGGTTAAAACATCCTCCTATCAATAGAGAATACCCCCCTCCTCCAAATTTAACTCCCTATCTGTACGTCTATCTTACTACTGCCACACTCTATTTAATCCACATGTTTTATTATAATTTCCCTTGCTTAAAATCAACAAAGACTCCTCCCCCCCACCACTGGTAAAAGCTCAAATGTCTTGTATGACCTTCAGGATCAGCTGTGATCCAGCCAGGGCCTACTTAGCTGCTCCATCTTGGACTCTATCATGCGTAGATTTTTGTCTTACTTGGCTCCTACTCTTTCTTTGGAATGTATCCATCCTCCCTACCCATACATGATGTCCTCCCTCATTCATTAAGGTAGATGTGACCTCTCCCGGAAAGCCTATTTCTGCCTCCACACTCATCTTTTATGACAAGCATTCTCTGATGCCACATGATCAAATATTTTGTTCATTTTTTTCCCCCTTTAAATCACAACTGGACTAGTAACCGCATAGCTGAGTCAATCATATTCTTTGGTTGAAGATACATTATTATTATTATTATTAACAATTTGTATAAGATCCTTCTTATATAAGCTTCTCTCTCTCCCCCCCAACTGCTATATACTTCTGCATACACTCAATACAAGGCCTTCTCGTCTACTTTTCCTATGTTTGTACATATACAAACTTTTTCCTATCTTCTTAGTATCATTTTGAGTGTATCATTCATACCAATGAGACTCGACTATGAATTTCATTCTTTCTACTCAGTACTTATATTTCTATATGTATTTCTAGCACTGCCTGCTTGTCCGGCCTGTATGTATGTGTGTTTTTTGTTGTTGTTTGTTTGTTTTTTGTTCTACCACTAAATGACATATGGGTAGCCAGTTCTTTGTGATTTCAAACAATGGAAAGCAAAGGACTCAGTGCAAGAAAACTTCCTTCTTGTACCCTAGGACAGATTCAGAGACATTAGCGCGCGTATATTCCTAGCACTGCTGAACGCTGCTACTCAGTAGAGTCCCTCAGCATGTCTCTCTTGGTTTATGGTTCTACCAGTATGGCCTGAAGCGTTCTTATTTTTTTTTTTCATGTTACAAGCAGCACTTTCCCTCATAATTATGTCAGTAATGGTATTATTATTACTAATTTGAGGGGTCTGAAGTATTATGCTTGACTTGATGAAATTTAATATTTAATGGCTTTTTTTTATCAGGAGTATGTACCCAAGAGTAATGTAAAATTTTTATTTTAATCTACTAAGATTTGTTTATCAGCTTAATGTTTTTTCTGAGATGTTACGCATATCAGTTTATGTAAAACTATTGTCTTTTTGAGAATAAATTAGTCTGCAGTATATGTGCTTTTGTCTTAATAAGCAAGGTAATTTTGTCCTGATAGAAAATTTAATGTTTTTCCAAATACTGTCTGCAGTCTAGTTTACCTCTAGTTTCCTTTTGGAATGTTTTCCTTAATACATTTACCATGTAAGCACTGAAATCTGTGACTGATATTTTAAAAATTGTAACAGTAACTTAAGTTTTATTTCCTTATTTTAGAGTGTCATTAATTTTAATCCTATCGTGATTAGTTTGAATGGTATATTCTGTATTTGTGCACATATAATAAAGTAGGGATTATTTATTTGCCTTTGGTTTTATTTAAACATTTGTTTTCTTTCTTGTAGATTTGCTTTAAGGTTGTATTGATAAGAAATATGGAGTCATCTTTGATACCGTCACCAGGAAAAGAGAGAATCGTTGTTTTTTTTATTAAAAAAGCATAATGAAAAGAAATTATGAAAGGAATCATGCCAAATGCCAACTCTTCATCTATCACGTTTTGTTTTAAACCGTCAAGACACATGGCTTGTCGTTTAAAGAGCATTACTTGCTTATCAACCTTATTTTAAGAATTTTAAAAACTTTTCCATTCTGAACTACAACTCTCATAAAATTTAACCCATACAAAGATCTTTTAAGACTTTGTTCAAAATAGCTCTTTTGTTTCGTTCTGTCTTGATAAAGTCGGCGTTTGTTATTCCTTGACACAGTCTTGAAAAATTCACCACATCGGGAAGATATGGACTTGGAAAAATACATTCTCACAATAGACCACAGTGAATTTACATGGACAGTTCAAAACATCATCTAGTTCATCCCCAGAAGGATCACCTCAGTGTATAATTCTTAGCTTTCATGCAAACAAAACTGCTCAAAGATGGCATGGGTCAAATTCTTACGCAAACCTGGTGGCAATCTTGGCAAAGTTTATCAACCTGGGAGCATGCTGTCACTAGCACCTACCAAAGGCTTGCTGAATGAACCAGGACAGAACAACTGTTTTCTCAACAGTGCTGTACAGGTGAGGCCATAACTACTTGTTAAATTTTAGAGACTGTATTTCAGAAAATCCTTTGTTTCGTGCTTCTTGTGCTCATAAGTGAAAAATAAAAATCTCATTGAGAATTTTTTTTTTTTAAACTAGGCCATGGCTCAACTCTGCCTATTGGTAGTTCTGAGGATCAAACCTGGAACCTCTTGCATGCAAACCCTTTCTGCATTTACTCCCTTAACTCAACTAACTCAGCTAGAATGAGTTTTTGATATAATTTTTAATGGCCGCAAAAATAATTTGGCTGGACATCTTTTTTTTTTCTTTCTTTTTCTTTCTTTCTCTTTTCTTTTGCCTCCAGGGTTATCGCTGGGGCTCGGTGCCTGCACTATGAATCCACCGCTCCCGGAGGCCATCTTTTTTTCCATTGTTGCTGCTGTGGCTGGAAAGGACAGAAAGAAATGGAGAGAGATGGGGAAGACAGAGAGGGGGAGAGAAAGTTAGTTAGACACCTGCAGACCTGCTTCACTGTTGGTGAAGCGAACCCCCTGCAGGTGGGGAGCCAGAGGCTCGAACCGGGATCCTTACACAGGCCCTTGTGCTTTGCGCCATGTGTGCTTAACACAACTGCCCGGCCCCCTGCAGTGTTTTTCTATTGATCTTAGACTATACCTTAAAATAATGTAGTTAATGCCCTGGCAAGTGATAAAGCGGCTCAAGTTAGGGGGTTGGGCCGTGGCGCAGCGGGTTAAGCGCATGTGGCGCAAAGCGCAAGGACGGGTGGAAGGTTCCGGGTTCGAGCCCCCAGCTCCCCACCTGCAGGGGAGTCGCTTCACAGGCGGTGAAGCAGGTCTGCAGGTGTCTTTCTCTCCTCCTCTCTGTCTTCCCCTCCTCTCTCCATTTCTCACTGTCCTATCCAATAATGAACAACATCAACAATGGCAATGATAATAACCACAACGAGGCTACAACAACAAGGGCAACAAAAGGGGGAAAAATGGCCTCCAGGAGCGGTGGATTCATGGTGCAGGCACTGAGCCCAGCAATAACCCTGGAGGAAGAAGAAAAAAAAAAAAGTGGCTCAAGCTTTGGATTTGACAAGTATGAAGTCCCAAGTTTGATTTTTGGCAATACTATGTGTTAAAGTAATGCTCTGCTTTTCTCTTACTCTCGCTCTCAGTACTAAGTAAACATTTTATTTTATTTTTAATATATTTATTATTGGATAGAGACAGAGAGAAATTGAGAGGGGAGGAGGAGAAAGGGGGAAAGAGACAGAAATACCTGCAGCTCTGCTTCACCGCTCAAGAAACTTTCCCCCTGCTGGTGGGGACTAGGGGCTTGAACCTGGGTTCTTGTGCACTGTAATGAAGATCACTTTCTTCATGTAGAAGATGCCACAGCACCAAAGCTTCCTTCAGTGGAGTGAGGGCTGGGCTTGAACCTGGGTTGAACACACGGCAAAGAAATCCATTATCTCAAGTGTGCTATTTTGCTGGCCCTCTGTGTTTTCTTTTGGTTGATTTTTTTTTTTCCTTCTCCTGAAAACTGAGTAAAAGGGAAATATTAATTGACTCAGCTAATAGATGAACACAGCTAGGATGTGTCAGGAGCTTGGACATCTGACTCAGTTCTCAGTTATTCTCTATCTGGGACAGAGGTCAAACTTGAAAATTCTCTTATGTACTCGGGGAAAGAGAAACAATCAGTATTAGGAAATCATGATTTTGAAGTTATATCGGGACTGTTAAATTGCCGTCGTTGATTACATACTGGCCAGAAACACAGGAAAGCATTTATTAAATTAACACAAGGTTTAGGAGGATAGCCTGGACCCAGTGATATACTCAAAGACTTGAAATGAACGGTTTGAATTGAACTATGAGAAAGTGATGCTGTCATTTCACATTCTTTCTTTTTTTAAAAAATTTTTATTTACAAAATGGAAACACTGACAAAATCATAGGATAAGAGGGATACAACTCCATACAGTTCCCACCACCAGAACTCCATATCCCATCCCATCTCATCCTGATAGCTTTCCTATTCTTTTTTTTTAAATAAATTTTATTTATTTTCCCTTTTGTTGCCCTTGTTGTCATAGTTATTATTGTTGTTATTTATGTTGTCGTTGTTAGATAGGACAGAGAGAAATGGAGAAACGAGGGGAAGACAGAGAGGGAGAGAGAAAGATAGACACCTGCAGACAGACCTGCTTCACCGCCTGTGAAGGGACTCCTCTGTAGGTGGGGAGCTGGGGCCTCGAACTGGTCCTTGCGCTTTGTGCCATGTGCGCTTAACCTGCTGCACTACCACTGGACTCCCAGCTTTCCTGTTCTTTTTTTTTTTTTTAATTTTATTTGTAAAAAGGAAACATTGACAAAACCATAGTATAAGGGGTACAACTCTACACAGTTCCCACCACCAGAACTCCGTATACCATCGCCTCTACTGATAGCTTTCCTATTATTTAACCCTGTGGGAGTATGACCCAAGGTCATCGTGGGGTGCAGAAGGTGGAAGGTCTGGCTTCTGTAATTGCTTCCCCGCTGAATATGGGCGTTGACAGGTCAATCCACACTCCCAGACTGCCTCTCTTTCTCCCTAGTGGGGAAGGGCTCTGGGGAAGTGGAGCTCCAAGGCACATTGGTGGGGTTGTCTGTCCAGGGAAGTCTGGTCACATCTTGCTAGCATCTGGAACCTGGTGGTTGAAAAGAGAGTTAACATACAAAGTCAAACAAATTGTTGAACAATCATGGACATAAGGCTGGAATAGTGCAAACGAAGATCCATTTTGTAGATAGCTAGTAGGCATATTTTAGTTATATTTCAAAGGGTCTGTAACTATACTAGTGTTTTGTTTTTGTTTTTGTTTTTGTCTGAGCTTGAAATCTGATATGCAGCTGGATCCTAATTATTGTCTGGGGAGATGATGTCATGGCTGAAAAGGACCAGAAAGCTGGATCAGGGAAGAGAGTAGCTCCCTAATGTGGGAAAGGGGCATAAATATTACTGTAAACCCCATCGATTTGATGTGATTTGGGGCCCATAATTAGCTTAGGAGCTTATGTGACCTCTGCATCCCTGTAGATCTGAGCTCACATTCTGTGGTCATGAGTGGGAACATTCCATGCTGCCCCAGTATCGACCCATCTTCCTCAGGTGTAGCATAGAGTATGCTGTCTATCCTCCCTTCCGAGGATAGGACATTCTCTACCATTGTTGATCCACATTGAGGGCAAGGTCCTATGGGGGCCCACAAAGGGGTCTATTTTGTTGTTCCTGATAGAAATGGCCCGTAACAATGGAGAGAGGGATTTATTTGAGTTCTAGGCCCATCAAGTCTATTTGGGAATTTCAGGACTCCCTGATCAGGGTCCCACCAGCTTTCCTATTTAACCATCCAGGAGTATGGACCCACGGTCATTATGGAGTGCAGAAGGTGGGTGGTCTGGCTTCTTCAATTGCTTCCTCGCTGAACTTGGGTGTTGACAGGTCAATCCATACTCCTAGTCTATCTCTCTCTCTCCCTAGTGGGTAGGGGTTCTGAGGAAGCAGGGCTCCAGAGCATATTGGTGGAGTTGTCTGTACAGGGAAGTCTGGTTGGCATCATGGTAGCATCTGGAACCTGGTGGCTGAAAGAAGAGTTAACATATAAAGCCAAACAAATTGTTGACTAATCATGAACCTCAAGGTTGGAATAGTGCAGACGAAGATTTGGAGTCTCTGTTTTGGAAATAGCTAGTAGGCCTATTTTACGTATATTCCAAAGTGCCCATAAATATACTATCTGATATGCAGGTGGACCCAAGTTATTGTCTGGGGAGATGATGTCATGGCTGGAAAAAGGGCTAGAGAGCTGGATCAGGGAAGAGAGTAGCTCCCAGGTATGGGAACTAGCCAGTAAGAATGATAAACACCTGCTTCCTGCTTGTGAAGCATCCCCCTTTTAAGTGGGGAGCGAGTTTCAGTTCTTTTTTTAAATGCAGGATTGGGGATTGAACCTAGGAGGGGAAGACAGAGGGGGAGAGAAAGACACCTGCAGACCATTTTTTTTTTCTTTTCTCTTCCTCTACTTTTTATTTGATAGGACAGAGAGAAATTGAGAGGGGAGTGATAGGGAGCAAAGAAAGAGAGAAGTACGGCCTTATTAACTACGTGTGAAGCTGCCCCACTGCAGGTAGGGAACAGGGGCTTGAACCCAAATCTTTACACATGACAATGTGTGTCCCACAGTGTACTGACCCCTGCTTAGGATACCTTTAATTCCAATAATCTTTCCTTCCTAAATTCCAGTCCGTTCGAAGTATTTATAATCACTTCCTCTTTTAGATCTTTGCCAAGCTCTCCATTCAGAAACCCAGGGTTCCTCTTCACAAAAAAAAAAAAAAATGCTTAACTGAAAATGTATCTTTTTCTTGTCATAGTTTTTGCATGATAATCAGTAGGAATATCTTGTAACTCTGTGTTTTATATAGCTAGGATCTATAAATAGGAATTTTACATTTAATATTTTTACTGATAGTATGTATGCCTGATCATATACAAAAGACTAAAATAAGTTATACATTAGCCTTTTGCAGTTGAAGCTATATCTTTTTTTTTTTTTTTTTTCAAACGAGAATAGTTTTACCATGTTTCTTTACATCTCACTGTTTTTTATAGGTCTTATGGCAGTTGGATATATTTCGACGAAGCTTGCGGGTTCTGACTGGACATGTTTGTCAGGGAGATGCCTGTATATTTTGTGCACTGAAGGTAACATTATTATCGTTATTATTATTTTGCCTCCAGGGTTACTGCTGGGACTCAGTGCCCGCACTACGAATTCACTGCTCCTGGAGGCCTTTTTTCCCATTTTCATTGCCCTTGTTGCCATTATTATTCTTGTTGTCATTGCTGTTCTTGTTGTTGGGTAGGACAGAGAGAAATCGAGAGAGGAGGGGAAGACAGAGAGGGGGAGACAAAGACAAAAACCTACAGACCTGCTTACACCGGTCTGTGTGCTTTGCACCATGTGCGCCATGTGCACTTAACCCGTTGTGCTACTGCCCGACCCTCCTGATGGTAACTTTTTAACAGCTGTATAAAAAATAGCTTTTTGTCAGTTTTTCTCCAAAACCTTAATCTAATTTAGTAGATGACAAAAATCACAGTTTTACTTTTGATGAATTCTTATTTATTTATTTATTCCCTTTTGTTGCCCTTGTTTTATTGTTGTAGTTATTATTGTTCTCGTCGTCATTGTTGGATAGGACAGAGAGAAATGGAGAGAGGAGGGGAAGATAAAGAGAGGGATAGAAAGCTAGATATCTGCAGACCTGCTTCACAGCCTGTGAAGTGACTCCCCTGTAGGTGGGGAGCCGGGGTCTCAAACCGGGGTCCTTAATGCCGGTCCTTCAGTTTCACGCCAAGTGTGCTTACTGCCTGCTGCGCTATTGCCTGACTCCCCTTTGATGAATTCTTAAGATATGAGGTATTCAGGTTTGTATGTTCATTTTTCTACTTTAATATGAAGACAGTTGAAATTAACCTAGAGTAGGATAAAATTGGATAGAAATGTTGTGTTTTCATGACTTGATAATAATTTTTGCTTCATCCTAACAAATGTTCTTTTATCTACTACTGTTTTTTTTTTTTTTTTTTACGCTCCTCTAGTGACTGAGGATATAGCAGGACACAAAACTGTTATAGACTATTCGCATGCAACTTTTATCCTTTTAGGGAGAGAGACAGTAAGTGAGGAAAATATCAACTGTCTGGATGGCAGTAACAGTTGCAGAGGTGGAAGATAAATCTGGGAAAGGACATAGAGAATGTTACAGGGCCAGCCGAGAAAACTTCTCTAAGCAAGTGGTATCTGAATCCACGCCACTAGGAATAGGGTGGAAGAGGTAGCACAGTAATTATACAAAAGACTACTGCCTGAGGCTCTAAAGTTCCAGGTTTAGTTGCAGGCACCACCATAAGCCAGAGCTGAGTTTAAAAACAAAACCAAACAAACACAAAGAGCCAAAACCAAAACAAAATAAAAACTATAAAAGAGAAAACTGAACAGTCCCCACCCCTGGGAGGTGGGCCATGTGTGTGGTATCTTTTTTTTTTTTTTTTTTAAATTGTTATCGTTATTTATTGGATAGAGAGAACTATAAATCAAGAGGGAAGGGAGAAATAAGAGAGGGAGAGAAAGAGAGACAGACACCTGCAGCACTGCTTCACTACTTGCAAAGCATTCTCTCTGCAGGGAGCGGACCAGGGGACTTGAACCCAGGTCCTTGTGCATTATAACGTGTGCTCAGCCAGGTGTGCCACCAACTGGCCCCCTGTGTGTGATGTCTTTAAGAAAAGAGTTACAGTAGCTTTGTAAGGAGAGAGCAGTAAAAGGTGGGCTTAGAGTTGGGATGACTGCAGGTTCATAGGCTGTCTTCTAATCAAAAGGCGCTGTTGATTCCTTCAATGTGGACCTTAAGTACGATAAAGTGATTCTTTTCCATTAGATACAGTGTGACAGACGTGATGGCTGCAACCATCGGAGCTTAGGTTATATTAAAAAAGATCACAAACCTCCCCACCCTCCTCACCCCCTGAGGTCAGGAAGCTCATTCTCAGAAGTAATCCTCCATGTTGTGGGGGAAGCCAAACTGTTCTTACTCAGATTTCAACTTTGTAATACAAATGTATTCGTTTTTGTTTTAAGTAATTGAGTTTGGAGGTGGCTTGTTACAGAGCCCAAATTACCTGGAATGAGAGTCCAGTTTGTGGATGATCTTCTAAAACCTTGGGTAAGGGCTTTATAGCTTTTTTTCTTGAGTAATTCAGAAAAGTTTAGAGGAGAAGAGTGGTAGAATCTGTTTTGAGTACATTTGTTTGGGCAAGTAGCCTTTGGCTACTGGGCTTTGAGTAGATAGACAGGAGACACTATATTAGCAACAGGCGCCGGGTGGGGGTGGTGGCTCACCTGGTTGAGCGCACATGTTACAATGCGCAAAGACCCAGGTTCGAGCCCCCAGTCCCCACCTACAGGGGGAAAGCTTTGTGAGTGGTGAAGCAGTGTTGCAAGTGTCGGTGTTTCTATCCCTCTCTAGCACCCCCTTCCCTCTCCATTTCTGGATGTCTCTATCCAGTAATAAAGATAATTAAAACATTTAAAAAACAATATATTAGCAACTCATTGATAATGTGACTGACATTTTTGTCCAAGAATTTGAAATTTCACTAACACACTATCCAAGATAAGTATTCCATCCTTGAATATTCTTTACACATACACTTGTATAAAGGAAAGTGAAAACTCATTTTGTGCTTTATTTTCTTGATGTTCCTGAAAAAGCTATTTGAATAAATCACTAATGGGGTATTATTATTATTATTTATTGCCTACAGGGTTATCACTGGGACTCAGTGCCTGCACTGTGAATTTACTGCTCCTGATGGCCATCTTTTTTCTATTGTTGTTGTTGCTGTTATTGTTTTTGTTGTTGCTGCTGTTGTTGTTGGACAGGACAGAGAGAAATTGAGAGGAGGGGAAGACAGAGGGAGAGAAAGACACCTACAGACCTGCTTCACCCCTTGCAAAGCAATCTCTCCTGCACGTGGGGAGCCAGGGACTCGAACCGAGATCCTTGCGCAGGTCCTCACACTTCCGTGCTTAACCTGGTGCACTACCGCCCTGCCCCCTTATTATTTTTTAACTTTCTTTTGGGTTAAATTTTATTTATTTTTAATATGACACAGAGAAATTGAGAAAGGAGATAGGGAAAGAGAGAGAGAGAGAGGAAGAAAGAGAGAGAGAGAGAGACCGAGATGGCACTGCTTCACCACTCCTGAAATCTTGCCCCTGCAGGTGGGGACTGGGGGCTAAACCAGGGTCCTTCTGCTACCACCTGGTCCCAAGGGGCAATTTTATACCCTGTCTTTTTTTTTTTTTTTTTAGGACACAACAAATAAGATCATTGTAGGGATGCAGAATGACTTTAGATCAAGCTACAGTATCACATTTTATTTACTTGACTACTACCTCTGCTTATTTTGCCTGTTTGTAAAAAAAAGGTTACAGTTAAATTGCCTAACCCAAGTTTTCCTAATCTTTACACAATTATCTGCCTCTTACCCACTTGCCTCCCCATCCAAAACATCACTCTCTCTTAAACACACGCACACGCACACACACACACACACACACACACACACACACACACACACACACACACATTTTATCTAGAGATTGGTGCACTTGTTCAATTCATTACTGAAACAAGTAATTTTAATACAGACTTTTAGAGCAAAGGACTATTTGTGGATGTTTTTGAGTGTAGTGCTTTCAGTTCCACTATGTTTTAATGGACTCAGGTGATCTGAAAGGCCAGGTGGTGGCTCACCTGGTTGAGCACACATGTTAACAGTGCGCAAGGACCCGGGTTCAAGTCCCTGGTCCCCCCACCTACAGGGGGGAGCTTCACGAATGGTGAAGCAGGTCTCTGCAGGTGTCTCTTGTCTCTCTCCACCTCTGTCTCCCCCGCCCCTCTCAATTTATCTCTATCTCTATCCAATAATAAATAAAATAAAAAGAAATGTAGGTGGTCTGTGGTTGGCATTAAACTAACAACTGTACTTGCTGACTCCCCAGACAATCTTCGCACAGTTTCAACACAGCCGGGAAAAAGCACTTCCCTCGGATAACATCAGGCACGCCCTTGCCGAGAGCTTCAAAGATGAGCAGCGCTTTCAGCTAGGCCTCATGGATGACGCGGCAGAGTGCTTCGTAAGTATTCCGGGTAATGCTCAAGGCGAGGCGGTCGTCGGCATTCCAAACATGATGCCGATCCTGAGACTAAGCAGACACACAACAGTGGAAAAGTAGCTGGGTCTTGCCAATGGATACACATCAGACCAGCCTTCAAAGTTGTGCTGCCCGGCTGTGCTTTGTGGCCTTTTGCCTTTGCTTATCTGTGCTGCTATAGTTCTTTCTGTGCATCATTACTCAGGCTATTTCAATCATTTGAAACCTATTTGTAGCTTGTTGAAAGTCATGAGTGTCCCTGTAGCCAGCCAGAGGTCTGTGTCTACGTGGCATACATAAACCACAGCTCCAGAAATCACATTCGTCACCACACGCAGTGATACTACCTGACAGAGAAATGCGTCTGTTGGGATCAGCAGTTCTGATCCATTATCTCCCAGCAAGCTGAGAGTCACTGACTGAGATGGTGCTGAGACTGTGCGCTACTGCCCTGTTGGGCTGAAAAGCCTTCCGTCAGGAGCATATATATACCTTCTACAACACAGGTGTTACTTCTTAAAAGTTTAACTATTGGGGGTCCCAGCGGTAGCACACTGGGTTAAGCACACATGGTGCGAAATGCAGACCAGCACAAGGATCCCAGTTCGAGCCTCCCCCCACCCCACCTGCCGCGGGGTGGCTTCACAAGTGGTGAAGCAGATCTGCTGGTGTCTATTTTTCCCCCTCTCTGTCTTCCCCTCCACGCATGCCATATGGAAGTGCTGTTTTTGCCAAGTAAAATCAATCCCCCACACCACCATAAGCCAGAGCTGAGCAGTATTCTGGTTAAAATAGATATAAAAAAAAAAGATAGAAAGTGGGAAGGGGTGTATTTATTGAGCCTCTCTCCAAACTGTGTTATCAAGAATTGCACTTAGGAGAGGCAGGCTGGGCATATGGACCAATCTGCCAATGCCCATGTTCAGTGGGGAAGCAGTTACAGAAGCCAGACCTTCCGCCTTCATGTCCCTGGGTCCATGCTCCCAGAGGGATAAAGAATAGGGAAGCTGTCCTGGGAGGGGAGGGGCTACGGAGTTCTGATGGTGGGAATTGTGTAGAGTTGTACCCCTCTTATCCTATGGTCTTGTCAGTGTTTCCATTTTATAAATAAACATTATTAAAAAAATGGCATTGAGAGTCGGTGGTAGTGCAGCGGGTTAAGCGCATGTGACACAAAGTGCAACGACTGGCATTAAGGATCCCAGTTCGAGCCCCCAGCTCCCCACCTGTAGGGGAGTCACTTCACAAGTGGCTAAGCAGGTCTGCAGGTGTCTTATCTTTCTGTCCCTCTCTGTCTTCCCCTCCTCTCTCCATTTCTCTCTGTCCTATCCAACAACAAATGGCATAAGTAACAACAATAACTACAATAAAAAAGCAACAAGGGCAGCAAAAGGGGAAAATAAAATATATTTTTAAAAAAAGGCATTTAGGAGTGAACATTTTGAAGCCCTCAAGATCCATAACATATTTGTCTTTATCTTATTATTATTTTTTTTTCTTTTACCTAGGAGAATATACTGGAGAGGATTCATTTTCACATAGTGCCCAGCAGAGATGCTGACATGTGCACCTCTAAATCTTGTCTCACTCACCAGAAGTTTGCCATGACTCTTTATGAGCAGGTGAGGTGGCGTAACTGCTTTTACTGGCTATCGTGTATATATATATATATATATAACATATGTATGTGTATTTTGGTCATCAGACAGCTGATCAATTAAGCTTATGCTTTTGCTTGTAGTGTGTGTGTCGTAGCTGTGGCGCATCATCAGACCCTCTCCCTTTTACAGAGTTTGTGCGGTACATTTCTACAACAGCGCTGTGGTAAGAACCCATTACCGTGTATTTGCCCAAGACGTTTAGTGCACACGTGAGCACACTGCACGTTCATTTTCAATAAGTGTAAGATCTGTGAGTTTCTGATTTATGTCTGAGACTGTGAGATAGGTGATCAACAGCAGAATCACATGATTCCTTCTTGGTTGGGTATTTCTAATGTAGACAGATGACATACGGACGTATCCTTACTGTCCTCATGACAGATATTGTCTTTGTTATTTTTTTCTTTGTTATCACTGGGGCTTGGTGCCTGCACGACAGATTCACTGCTCCTAGAGGCCATCTTTTTCCCATTGTTGTTGTTGTCCTTATTGGATAGTACAGAGAGAGGAGAGTAAGACAAGAGAGGGGGAGAGAAAGACACCCGCAGACCTGCTTCACCACTTGCAAAGCAACCCCCACTGCAGGTGCGGAGCTGGGGGCTCGAACCGGGATCCTTGTGCCAGTCCTTGCGCTTCATACTATGTGCGCTTAACTAGGTGCACTACCGCTCAGCCCCCATTTTCTTTCGTTTTATTAATTGAAAGTTTGGAGGCAGTCCCGAGCTGAGCAAATTCATTGATTCCATTTCCCTCTATAGCATATACTCACTGTGTCTGTGTGACATTTCAGTTGTTCTTAAAAGTATTCCAAGTTCTTCTACTATATGTGTTAACAGTGATCAGTGATCGTTGGCAGTATTGTAATTGTTTTTGGGATGCCAAACTACACACATCAGAGACATCGGACTTAAGCGCGTCAATGTTGTGGGTATTTTGAATGCTTTTCTAGCTGGCCATGCTCCATCACTGTCCCCTATCCCCTGAGACACAGAATATTGAAGTTAGGGCAGATAATAATCCTGTAGTGCCTCTAATGTTAAGACAAAAAAAGGAGAGTTATCCATTTCTCACTTGAAATCAAATGGTAGAAATGTTTAAACTCAACAAAGGAAGCATGCTGGCAGTCAAGATACGCTTTAGGAGAGGCTGATAGTACCAGTTATCCAAGATGTGAATACAAAGAAGTGTTCTTTTTTTTTTTTTTTTCATTGCTTTTCTTATTGAAAGTGAACACTTAAATACTTAAATTTAGTTTTTTTCTTTTTAAAATCTATTCTTTACTTATTTATTGGATAAAGACAGCCAGAAACTGAGAGGAAAGGGGAGACAAAGAGACACCTACAGCACTGCTTCACCACTTGCAAAGCTTTCCTCCTGCAGGTGG
Source organism: Erinaceus europaeus (assembly GCF_950295315.1). NCBI lineage: Eukaryota > Metazoa > Chordata > Mammalia > Eulipotyphla > Erinaceidae > Erinaceus > Erinaceus europaeus. The sequence goes on from NC_080163.1 coordinate 15,002,618, forward strand.
GGTCTGGGGGCTGGAACCTGGGTCCTTGTGCATTTTAATGTGTCCACTCAACCAGGTGCACCACCATTTGTCCCTGATATCTGTGCATTTTTACAGATATCTTATTACTCGTGGCTTAGCTGATTTTTTTTGTTATTTTTAAATTTTTTAAAATTAATCTCTCTTTTTAAGTTCATTTTTATTCTTGTTTTTTTAATTTGTATTATCTTTATTTATTGGATAGAGACAGCCAGAAATTGAGAGAAAGGGGGATGTAGAGAGGGCAAAAGACAGAGAGAAACCTGCAGTCCTGCTTCACTACTTGTGAAGCTTTCCCCCTGCAGGTGGGGACCAGAGGCTCAAACCCAGGTCTTTGTGCCCTGTAACATATGCACTCAACTAGGCGCGCCACCACCCGGCCTCAAAGGGACCAATCCAGTGAACACATGAGCCAAGGGAAAACAAAACGGCTGCATGGCTCATCCGGTGGATGTTCTTGCGGTCTAAGTAGAAGATCAGATCGACCACATCATCCCTAATTTAAGGCAAAGCCTAAACCCAGAGCCTAAACTCTCTGCGGTTCGATAAAGACTGAGGGATGTGGAAGCTGCAGAAGAAAAGTCTGAAACTAATGGTGTGGTGAGCGTACAGAGCGAAGCAGCAAGTACTGGCAGAGAGAAGCGACAGCAAGTTACGCAGAAGCACACTCCTGAGCTTTGCTTGACCAAACAATTGAGTTTCAATGTAGATGGATTAGCTTTCCTTTGGAAGAAGATGCCTTCTCCAATATCTAGAGCTGTTGACACACCAGTGCCTGACTTTAAGTCTTCAGAAGCCTGACTGACTCATGTCCTAGGGGATAATTTCGACGATGCCTGTAAGCTGAAGGCAGCCCTCGTTTATTATCATGGAAACTCAAGGGACCTCTAGATTGATGCTACGTCTACTTTGCCTCTACTCTATACAGGGAACAACAAAACCTGGCTGACAGTACATCTGTTTATAATAGTTGATGGAGTTTATTATTATTATTATTATTTAATTTTATTTATAAAAAGGAAACACTGACAAAACTATAGGGTCAGAGGGGTACAACTCCACACAATTCCCACCACCAGAACTCTGCATCCCATCCCCTCCCCTGATAGCTTTCCTATTCTTTATCCCTCTGGGAGTATGGACCCAGGGTCATTGTGGGATGCAGAAGGTGGGAGGTCTGGCTTCTGTCATTGCTTCCCCGCTGAACATGGGCGTTGACAGGTCGGTCCATACTCCCAGCCTGTCTCTCTCTTTCCCTAGTGGGGTGGCGTTCTGGGGACGCGGGGCTCCAAGACACATTGGTGGGGTCGTCTGTCCAGGGAAGTCTGGTTGGCATCATGCTAGCATGTGGCACCTGGTGGCTAAAAAGAGAGTTAACATACAAAGCCAAACAAATTGTTGACCAGTCCTGAGCCTAAAGGCTGGAAGAGTGCAGATGAAGAGTTGGATGGAGGGGGTCTCCATTTTGTAGATTGCTAGTAGGCATATTTTAATTATATTCCAAAGGGCCTGTGGCTATTTATCTGGAACCAGAAAACACCTAGAATCACCAAAACAATCTTGAGGAAAAGAAATAGAAATGGAGGCATCACACTCCCAGATCTCAAACTATATTATAAGGCCATCATCATCAAAACAGCCAGGTACTAGAACAAAAATAGGCACACAGACCAGTGGAACAGAATTGAAAGCCCAGAACTAAACCCGCACACCTATGGACATCTAATCTTTGATAAGGGGGCCCAAAGTATTAAAATGGAGAAAGGAAGCTCTCTTCAATAAATGGTGCTGGGAAAATTGGGTTGAAACATAAAGAAGAATGAAACTGAACCACTTTATTTCACCAGAAACAAAAGTCAACTCCAAATGGATCAAGGACCGGGATGTTAGACTAGAAACTATCAATGTTTTCCTTAGAGGAAAACATTGGTGGAACACTTTCCCACCTAAACCTCAAGGACATATTTGATGATATTAATATTATTATTATTGATCAATTGATTGATTTAATAATGATTAACAAGACCGTAGAACAAGAGGGGTACAATTCCACACAGTTCCCACCATCAGAGTTCCCTGTCTCATCTCCTCCACTAGAAGCTCTCCTATTCTTTGTCCTTCTGGGAGTAGGGACCAAAGATCATTATGGGGTGCAGAAAGTGGGAGGCCTGGCTTCTGTAATTGCTTCTCCACTGGACATGGGTGTTGGCAGGCAGGTCAGTCCATACTCCCAGCCTGTTTCAGTCTTTCCCTAGAGGAGCAGGGCTCTGGGGAGGTGGGGTTGCAGGGCATGTTGGTGAAGTCCTCTGTCCAGGGAGGTCAGGTTAGAGTCATGGTAGCATGTGCAGTTTGATGGCTGAAAAGCATTAAGATGTAAAGCCAAACAAATTGTTTAAGACAAACCTACAACTCAGGGGAAACATTATATTCAAAATATTACTGTTTGCTGATCATACACTCTTGGGGTCCTGATGAGGACCCCACTTCTCAATCCAACCGAGTTAGCTAACCTACTCTGTTGCACACCAGAGGAGGGAGCTGAAAAGGTCAAATCAATGGCAGCAGGGGTGAGTACCAGTTGGGGTTCTTTCCCTCTGGATCTCTGCAAGAGAGGAAGCCAAGGATCACCCCAGGACGCTGTTTGCCTATGAACAGCGCATTTATTGCATGGCAAGCAAGAGTTTTTATAGGTTGGGGTAGGGGGCAGAACAGGGTGACAGTGGCCTAGCCTTATATGGTCAGGAGTGTTAAGGGATAGCTTACATGGTCAGGATAGGGAGATGATGAGGTCAGTAACAGTTGGGTAAGTGGTCACGCTAGTTTGAAGAAAGAGGAAGTGAAAACCGCCAGCTAGCATAGAGGGGATATGGGCCCTTGCAAGAGAAGAAGACTCATAGGGCGGCTGGGATCCTCTCGCTCAACCCATAGAGGCAAAATGCCTTTGGGGAGACTGACAGAAAGCCTTTACCTCCCAGGCCTCCAGAGGTCCCCTCCCTGGATGGCCCATGCCATGCTCGACCTCGGCTTATGCAAGGCCCCACAATACACCAAGTCCTGCAAGAGCTCTGATGGAGATGATTGTGCAGTTGAATGTTTTGTTTTACCACCAGGGAGATTACTGGGGCCTCAGTTCCTGCACAACAACTCCACTGCTCCTCGTGGCCTTTTAAACTTATTTATTTATTTATTTATTGAGACAGAGAAATAGGGAGAAAGAAAGGGAAAAGAGAGACGGAGAGAGAAAGAGAGTCATTTGCCAACACTGCTCCACTGTTCAGGAAGCTTCCCCCACTGCAAGTGGGGCACCAGGCATTTGAACCCAGGTCCTCACACAAGGTAACATTGAAGTCTTAACTGGGTGCACCACTGGCCTGACGCCAGGTACTATTTTTTTCATGCCTGCTAACCTATATATTTATTCTAGACCCTTTGGATCAAGGAATCATCTTGAAGCCTTACTATTTAAGATAGATTTGTAAGGCTCTAGTGACCTAGTTACCATAGCTAGTTATGCCTCTGATTATAGACAGAAACAGTTAAAAACCACTGGGAAGGGGGCCACGGTAGCGCAGCGGGTTAAGTGCACGTGGCACAAAGTGCAAGGACCAGTGTAAGGATCCCAGTTCGAGCCCCTGGCTCCCCACCTGCAGGGGGCTCGCTTCACAAGCAGTGAAGCAGGTCTGCAGGTGTCGTTAAAGTTCGGGGTGCTAGTCGGCTGGGCTAGCTTCCTGGCGGTAGACAGAGACTCGCGGACACACGGCTGGGCAGAGAAGCTGTATTTCTTTATTCACGAGCAAGGATTCAAAGACTAACCTGAAACTAATCACCACACAGATCTGTTCTGCATCTTTTCCTCCAGGGGCCGGGACAGGAACTCTGGAAGTCCGTAGGGGCCGGGGGCGGGGACAGGGACAAGGGGGCGCGGGAAACTAGCAGGGGCCAAACCACCACCTGGGGGGGGGGGGAGACCAAACCAGTATGAAGCATAACAACATGCAGGTGTCTATCTTTCTCTCCCCCTCTCTGTCTTCCCCTCCTCTCTCCATTTCTCTCTGTCCTATCCAATAACAACGGCAGCAACAATAATAACAATGATAAACAACAAGGGCAACAAATGGAAAAAAAAAGTCTCCAGGAGCAGTGGATTCGGAGTGCGGGCACAGAGCCCCAACAATAACAAAACAAACAAATAAATAAGTAAGTAAAAAACCCACTGGGGAACAGGGCAATGGCACACCTGGTTGAGCACACCTGCAACAACATACAAGGATCTGGGTTCAAGCCCCTGTCGCCACCTGCATACAAGCTACACAGCTGGTCAAGCAGGGCTGCACTCTCCTATTATCTTCTCCCTCCCTATCTCTGTCTCTATCAAAGGAAAAAGGAAAAGGAAAAAACAAGTCATTGAGAACGTCGGAGTCGTCATGCGGGCACCAAGCCCCAGCGATTGAACCCTGAGAGCCAAACACATGGACAAGCGCAGGAAAAAGAATCCACTGTTTGAGATGCCATGAAGAGACTTCACAGAAGGATGTCAAAATGTTCCTCAGTGCTATTGAGTTTTTGGAAGGAGTTCAGTCCAGCCCTCATAGACCTCATAGACCTCAGGACTGCAGTGAGGGAAGTAACTGCAGGTATGGTGGGTATGATGAGCGAGCTGGACTGTGGAGTCTGAAGATGGGACTGAGGTGTGGCAACCCTGTGGTCAGACTTTGATGCCCAAGGAGCTGCTTTCTGTAGAGTGCACGTTATCATGCTCAAAGACCCAAGTTCAAGCCCCTGGTCCCCACCTGTGTGGGGGGAACCTCATGAATGATAGAGTAGGTGTCTTTCACATATATATATATATATATATATATATATATATATGTGTGTGTGTATACATATATATATATATATATATATATATATATATATATAATTTAAAACGTTTTTATGGAAGTAAAAGACGGAGGGGCGAGGATAGACTTTAAGTTCCTTTGTAGGAGGGTTGGGCATCAGGACACAGATCTGTTATGGGAATGGTGTTAATCTATACTCCTGTTAGCCTATAGTCTTATAAATCACTATAAAAGGAAAAAAAAGAAACACTACTCCTATGAAAAAAAATAAAGGGAAAAAGGGGGAAGGGTGCCGGGGTAGATAGCATAATGGTTACACAAAGAAATTCTTATGCCTAAGTCACCAAAATCCCAGGTTCAATCCCCCTGCACCACCATAAGCCAGAGCTGAGCAGTCCTCTGATAAAGTAAATAAAGTAACAATAACAATAACAAACACTTGCTGGTAATAGCGGAATCCTGCAGGCACTGAGCCCCAATTATAATGCTAGTTGCAAAAGAAGAAAGGAGGAGGAGGAGGAGAAGGAGAAGGAGAAGAAGACAGACCAAGGAGAAGGAGGAGGAGAAGCAGTTGAAGAATTGAGTCTACTTGTGGAGATATGGTGAATATTATTAAAATAAAGACAAAGGACTTACAGTGTTCAGTAAACTTAGCTGATCAAACAGCAGCAGAATCTGAGAGAAGGGAGCCCAATTCTGAAAGAAGTCCTGCTATCAAAAATGCTATCAAAAACAGCATGCTTGCAATTGCATGCTATATAGGAGTCTTCTGTAAGAATGGACTCAATAGATGTGGCAAACTCCATCGCTGTCTCATTTATAAGAAATCGCCACTAACATCTCAACGTTTAGCAGCCATCAACATTGAGACAAGGCTCCACCAGCAAAAAGAGTGTAATAGATATATATATACATACACATACACATATACATATACGTGTGTGTGTGTGTGTGTGTGTGTGTGTATGAACTTAGAGACTAAACCAAATCACGTGACTCACTTTATCGCAGCATTTAGTTTACTGTAGTGGTCTGGAACTGAATCCGCTATACCTCTGACCTGTGCCAGTGACAGGCACAAAACATCAGTCAAAATTAACTCCCTAGTTATATTTATAGAAAGTTATTAAAGACAATGAAGAGAGAGTCACGTGACAAGCCCGGCTATCCTGTGCGTGATTTCTTCCTTTCTGCTGAGGTGTTACCTTTCTGGTCACCACGTTTTCTTGTCTTCTTTATGATGTCCCTTCACAGTGTCCCAATACAAAAGAAGGAATAAAGTAAGAAAGGTCTCTGTAGGGAGTCGGGTGGTAGTGCAACAGTTAAGCACACGTGGCACAAAGCACAAGGACTGGGGTAAGGATCCCGGTTCGAGCCCCCTGCTCCCCACCTGCAGGGGAGTCGCTTCACAGGCGGTGAAGCAGGTCTGCAGGTGTCTGTCTCTCTCTCCTCCTCTCTGTCTTCCCCTCCTCTCTCCATTTCTCTCTGTCCTATCCAACAACGACAACATCAATAACAACAGCAACAATAAAAACAGCAAGGGCAACAAAAGGGAAAATAGATATAATAATAATAATAATGTCTCTGTTGCGTTTATTGCTTCCACATTCACCTGAAATGCAAACCCACCACATTTATTTTCTTGTCCCCATTCCTCTCACTGTCCAAACATTTCATGGTTTGGAATCTAAAAAATAAGACATTTTATAATTCTTCTTCTAGCGTTTGCCCTTCTTCCGTAGCCAGTCAACAGCATCAGGTTGAGCCTGATGTAAAGTTTTGAGACCTCCTTTGAATCTGGAGAGGTGGCAGTCGTTGACTATGTGGGTCATAGTCTGTCTGTAGCCACAGGGGCAGTTCGGGTCGTCTCTGGCTCCCCAGCGATGGAACATAGCGGCGCACCGGCCATGGCCTGTTCAATAGTGATTGAGGAGGGCCCAATCGTAACGTGCTAGGTCAAAGCTGGGTTAACGCTTGCAGGGGTCTGTGATGAGGTGTTTGTTCTTTACCTCAGCTGACTGCCAACTCTGTTTCCAAGAGTCTGGAACAGAGAAGTTCAGTGTAGGCGTAGGGGACCAGATTGGGTGACGAGACGTCAAGCGTTGGACAGGGTGGGGCGAAGATATCCACGTATATTGGCAGGTCCGGTCGAGCGTAGACGTGGGAAATGAACTTAGATGATGCCGCATCCCGACGAATATCTGGCGGGGCGATGTTGCTAAGAACTGGCAGCCATGGAACCGGGGTGGAAAGGATGGTTCCAGAAATTATCCTCATGGAGGAATATAATTTGGAATCGACCAAGTGGACATGGGGGCTATGGAACCATACTGGGGCACAGTATTCTGCAGTGGAATAGCATAATGCCAGAGATGATGATCGTAGTGTGGAAGCGCTCGCACCCCATGAGGAGCTGGCCAGTCTTGCAGTGATGTTATTCCTCGCGCCCACCTTTGCTGCAGTTTTTATGAGATGTTTGTGAAATGACAGAGTGCGATCGAGAGTAACGCCAAGATAGACTGGCTGGGCTTCATGCCGGATTCTTATATCGTCAAGCTGCACATTAAGCTCACGCGAGGCCGAGGCATGGTGTAGATGGAAAACATATGATACTGTTTTTGCAGTGCTAGGGATTAGTCGCCATTTTTTACAGTAATCAGATATCAGAGACATGTCTTTCGTGAGTGTTTCCTCGAGGATGTCGAACTTGGATGCCTGAGTTGCACAGCAGATGTCATCGGCGTAGATGAACTTCCTTGAAGAAGTTTCTGGGAGGTCATTGATGTAAATATTAAATAGCATAGGAGCCAGAACAGAGCCCTGGGGGAGGCCACTTGAGACAAGTCTCCATCTGCTAGACTTGTCACCCATAAGAATGGTTTAAACTTGTCATAATGACTATTTGAGAATAAAATATCTAGTGTATGTTAAACACTGAATAAGATGACACATGTTTGTAGATTTTTTAATACAAAATATTTTAAAACATGAATCACTATCAGAATATACTAGTGCAACAGTTAGTGGAGAAATGCTACCAAAATGTTCAGATTGTGCCAAGTCACTATCAGTTCATCCATTTCATTTTATCAACAAGCTTCCTGACTTTCTTAGATATGGCGATTTGTAACATGTTTTTAATATTCATAATACATAACAAAGGAAACATTTGTTTCTGGGGCTGGGTGTTGGTGCACCTGGTTGAATACATGTTACAGTGTACAAGGCCCCAGGTTTGAGTCCCCAGTCCCCACCTGCAGGGGGAAAACTTCACAAGTGGTGAAGCAGTGCTGTAGATGTCTCTCTGTCTCTCTCCCTTTCTATCTCCCCTTCACTCTTGATTTCTGGCTGTCTCTATGAATCAATAAATAAAAAAATAATAAAAATTTTAAAAAGAAATATTTATTCCTTGAATATTTCTTTCTTTCTTTCGTTTTTTTTTTTTTTTTTGCCTCCAGGGTTATTACTGGGGCTTGCACTATGGTGCCTGCACTATGAATCCACTGCTCCTGGAGGCCATTTTCCCCATTTTTTGCCCTTGTTGCTGTTGTTATTGTTGCCATTGATGTTGTTGGATAGGACAGAGAGAAGTTGAGAGAGGAGGGGAGATGGAGATGGGGAGAGAGAGACAAGACACCAGCAGACCTGGTTCACTGCTTGTGAAGCAACCACCCTGCAGGTGGGGAGCCAGGGACTCAAACCAGGATCCTTATGCCAGTCCTTGCACTTTGTGCAACATGCGCTTAACCTGCTGTGCTGCCACCTGATCCCTTCTTTGAACAATTCTAGGAATTACCCTTAAAATCATCAAGACTCGATGCCTCTTGGCTAAGATAAATCTTCAGCAATCTCTTTACAATTTCTTGTATGGTTTCTGGTGTATGCTGACCTTTGATTAATTATGAATACTTGTTTTTTTTTTGCTTGGAAGATCATGTATTTTATCATGACTTTCAGCTCCTTCAGCTTAAACTTACAACTTATGCTCACATAGCTGTGATTTCATATCCGTTTTCAATTTCAACCTCCATGTTGTGTTGGTTGTATATTGTCTCTCTCTCTCTCTTTTTTTAGTTTTTTAAAAATTTATTTATTTTCCCTTTTGTTGACCTTGTTATTTTTTTTGTTGTTGTAGTTATCGTTGTTGTTACTGATGTCATCATTGTTGTTGGATAGGACACATAGAAATGGAGAGAGGAGGGGAAAACAGAGGGGAGAGAGAAAGATAGACACCTGCAGACCTGCTTCACCGCCTGTGAAGTGACTCCCCTGCAGGTGGGGAGCCGGGGGCTCGAAATGGGATCCTTATGCCGGTCCTTGCACTTTGTGCCACTTGCGCTTAACTTGCTGTGCTCCCTTTTCTTTTCTTTTTTCACCATCAGGTTTATTGTCCAAGCTCATTACCTGTATGGTGAAGCCACAACTTCTGGTGCCCATTTCTTTCCTTCGAGAGAGACATAAGGAGATAGAGAGGGAAGAGGGAGAGAGGGAGAAATATCTGAAGCATTACACCACTGCTCCTGAAACTTCCCCCCACCTGCAGGTATTAACTGGGGGCTTAATCCTTTGTCCTGGCACATGGTCATGTGTAAGTTCTGTCAGGTGCACTGCTACCTCCTGGCCCCTTGTACAGTGCTTCTTAAAGATTACCAAGTAATAGCAATTTTGTTATTTGGGTATCTTTATTACCTACCTTATTGGGTGGGAAAACATTGGTTTCGAGAAATTCATTTTTTATCTCATTGTGTGAAAAGTAGGGTGGTGTTTGACCATACAAACGAAACAGTTAATTTCATTGAGCATTGAAGTGAGCTATAAAATAAGTGAAAACACTAGTTAATGCAAAATCAATACAAAGATTATTTTTAGAAGGAACATATTACTTCATTCATGCAGTTCTGAGCAATATCATAATCACGTTATTCTTGTCTAATTTTGACTGTAATTTATATTATGCCTGCTAGATTTCCTTTTATTTTTCACTCTTTGGAAATTTACTCTATTCTTTATTTTAAAAAAATGAGATCATGGGCGTCGGGCAGTAGTGCAGCGGGTTAAGCACACATGGCTCGAAGCACAAGGACCAACGTAAGGATCCTGGTTCGAGCCCCTGCAGGGAGGTCACTTCACAGGTGGTGAAGCAGGTCTGCAGGTGTCTATCTTTCTTCCACCCCCGTCTTTCCCTCCCCTCTACATTTCTCTCTGTCCTATCCAATAATAGCAACATCATCAACAACAATAATAATAACCACAACAACGTTAAACAACAAGGGCGACCAAAGGAAAAAAAATAGCCTCCGGGAGCAGAGTATTCGTGATGCAGGCACCGAGTCCCAGCAATAATCCTGGAGGCAAAAAAAAAAAAAAAAAAAGAGATCATGATGATAAACATTTGTACGCAGTAGTCTATGTAACATAGAATCAGTATACATGATACAAAACAATAGGGAACTGGGCAGGGGTGCAGCCGGTTAAACGCACATGGCGCAAAGTGAAAGGACCGGCTTAACGATCCTGATTCAAGCCCCTGGCTCCTCACCCACCTGCAGGGTAGTCACTTCACAGGTGGTGAAGCAGATCTGCAGGTGTTTGTCCTTCTCTCTGTCTCCCCTCCTCTCTCCATTTCTCTCTGTCCTATCCAACAATAATGACATCAATAACAACAACAACAACAATAGTAACTATAATAATAAAACAGCAAGGGCAACTAAAGAGAAAATAAATATTTTTAAAAAACGCAACATTAATGGGTAGTCGTCATACCTGTATTGACAACCTAGCATTTATCATTCTACATACTAGGTCTTTTTTTTTTTAATTCTGTTTTCTTTTGTAGCAATGAAGTTGAGAGGATGATGGAAAAGCATGAACGTGTTAAACCGGAAATGTTCGCAGAGTTGCTTCAGGCTGCAAATACGACTGATGATTACAGGAAGTGTCCAGTAAGTAGATTTGGTAGACGGGGTCAGTTACTCCATTCTTTGCAAACTTGAAAAACAGACATCCAGATTATTTGGTAAATATCAATTATGTGTAGAATCTGAATAGTACTTCAGTGATATTTTAAGATGACTATGCCACATACGCTGTTTATCTTATGTTTTTTTTTTTCCTTCAAATTCTAAACTATGAAGTATTTAAGATACTACTTTATTTTTAAGTTCTTAAAAAAAATCTATTGACTCCCACCTGCAGGGGAGTCACTTCACAGGCGGTGAAGCAGGTCTGCAGGTGACTATGTTTCTCTCCCCTTCTCTATCTTCCCCTCCTCTCTCCATTTCTCTCTGCCTATCCAACAACAACGAGGCAATAAAAACAATAATAATAACAACAACAATTAAAAAAAAAAAACCAGGGTAACAAAAGGGGAAAACATAGCCTCCAGGAGCAGTGGATTCATGGTGCAGGCACCGAGCCCCAGCAATAATTCTGGAGGCAAAAAAAAAAAAAAAAAAAAAAAGCTATTGACTATAAAGAGAAAGTTTTTTGTTTGTTTTGTTGTTTGTTTGTTTTTGCCCCCAGGGTTATCACTAGGACTCACTGCCGGCACTGCGAATCCACAGCTTCTGGCGGCCATTTTTTCTATGTTATTGGATGGGACAGAGGAAATGGAGAGAGGAGGGGGAGATAGAGAAAGAGAGAGAAAGATAGACTCCTGCAGACCTGCTTCACTCCTGGTGCAGCTTCTCCCCTGCAGTTGGGGAGCCGGGGGCTCAAATCTGGATCACAAAGTTGTATTTCCATGTTTCCCCAGGATAGCTGTCAGTACATCTTACCTTGCAGCAAACTGTCATCCTGTTCCAGGACCTAAAACCCCCAACTTCCCCATAGCTGTCCTCCCAGCACCCTCCTGAGTTTCCCATCTACTGCTGTAGACCACAGTCCAGTGAAGTCTGGACTTGACTGTATTATCCCTTGGTTGTTTTTTTTTTTTTTTCTTAGATCCCGCCTTTAAGTAAACTATCCAGTATTCATTCTCCTGGCTCATGTCATTCAGCATGATCCCCCATGGTTCTCTGAAGTTCTGCCCATGGTGGATCAAGGGAGAATTTTCTTTCTTTCTTTTAAAAAAATATATATATATTTATTTATTTATTTTCCCTTTTGTTGCCCTTGTTTTTTTTTTTATTGTTGTTGTAGTTATTGATGTCATCATTGTTGGATAAGACAGAGAGAAATGGAGAGAGGAGGGGAAGACAGAGAGGGGAAGAGAAATATAAACACCTGCAGACCTGCTTCACTCCTTGTGAAGCGACCCCCCCCCCCCACAGGTGGGGAGCCGGGGGCTCGTACAGGGATCCTTCCGCTGGTCCTTACGCTTTTTTGCGTCACATGCACTTAACCCACATGCCCTACCCCCCCGAGAGTTTTTTTTTCTAAGTAATTGTTACAAATGATACCATTCTTTTCTCATATCGTATTACTGATGGCTTCATATTATTGATGATGGTTCTGTTTCTGAAAGTTGAATTCTTGTTTTAACTAGTTTGCAAAAATACCAATGCAAAGTACTTTTAAAAGATATTCTATTTCTTATTTATTTTGGATAGAGACAGAAAGAAACTGAGAAGGGAGAGGGAAATAGGGAGAGAAAAAGAGACACAGGCAGTACTGCCCACCACTTGTGAGTTTCCCCCTATATGTGGGACTGGGGACTTGAACCCACGTCCTTGACCACGGTAACATGAATGTTCTGCTGGGTGTGCCACTGCTCGGATCCTCAAAGTAAAGTACTTTGATTTAGTATAAGCACCTGGTCACCTGGTTTACTCAGTAGTTTTGACAAATAGTAAGAAGCTCTTAGTATGCTAAGAAATTTCTAATATTGGTATATCTCCAGTTTGTCACTGCATGGTATAAATTCTATACAGCACGTTGTCTGTGGTATGTCTACTTTGATAACTTCAAAACTTGCCCTTTGTGTCTTTATTTATTTTTAGAGCAGCTGTGGCCAAAACATAAAAATCCGCCGTGTTTTAATGAACTGTCCGGAGATTGTTACAATTGGTTTAGTCTGGGATTCAGAACACTCTGACTTGACCGAAGACGTTGTGCGGAATCTAGCGACTCATCTTTATCTTCCTGGGGTATCTCAGCGATTTTCACCTTCTTCCTTTTTAGTTAGCAATCCTTCCAGCCATTACTAAATTACTCTAGTCTACTTTGCTTTTCAAAACCAAGTGTTCTTTCAAAAGGCAATAATAGGGAGAGCCTCACAAGTGGTGAAGCAGGGCTGCAGGTGTCTCTCTGTCTCTCTCCCTCTCTACCTCCCCCTCTTCTCAGTTTCTCTCTGTCTCTGTCCGATAATAAATAAAGACAAATATTAAAATATTTAAATTGTTTATCCCCGTTTAGCGTATATAACGTATTAATTTTCATTATTAATTTTTAAACAGCTTTTTTATAGGGTTACTGATGAGAATGCCAGAAATAGTGAACTTCACCTTGTTGGTTTGATCTGCTACACCAGCCAACACTATTGTGCCTTTGCTTTTCACACCAAGAGTTCCAAATGGGTGTTTTTTGATGATGCAAATGTGAAAGAGGTAAGTGATACTTTCAGGAACTGGCTTATGTGATTTCTACTTCTTAAGGATAAATGGTATGGTGACATATGTTGTATAATGTCACAACAGTATAAAATGATTACATAATTATTTTGTAGGTGAAATAAAATATACCTAATAACAACATCACATTCATACTTTCTTTTATATTTGAAGCATGGTATATTTTAATGCCAATTTTAAATAGGTCTTTTTGAGAATGACAAAAAAAAGGTCACTGATTAAAATTACTATGTAGGGGGCCAGGTGGTAGCACAGCAGGTTAACTGCACATGGTGCAAAGCACAAGGACCCACACAAGGATCCTGGTTTGAGCCCCCGGCTTCCCACCTGCAGGGTGGGGTCACTTCACGAGCACTAAAGCAGGTCTGCAGGTGTCTATCTCTCTTTTCCCCTCTCTGTCTTCCCATCTCTCTCAACTTCTCTCTGTCCTATCCAACAACAACAGCAATAGTAACGGTAACAGAATCAGTGGAAAAATAAAAGACAAGTTATTTGTATTTTAAGTGCATTTATACTTAAGTCCATGTCTAATTTAAGCAGACATATACTTCTCCCTAAACTACAAAGGGCCATTTATCTGGATTACCATTTACCAAGTCAATAAACATTCAAACACTTGGTCATTAATAATTCTCTCTGTTTTTGCCCATGAAGAAGTAGCTGTTATAGAAATAGCACTGCCAGTATTAAAAATGAGAAACAAATATGTGAAACAAATCTTTGGGTTGAAAAAAAGCTGAAGAGTATAAGAAGCACCCAGGAAAGGAGCCCTGCTTTGCCTCTGGGCTGCATAGCAGGGGGAGGGTCAATGGGATCCCCATTGGCGTCCAGTAGTCTGAGTTCAGGAGCAAACGCTAGATTTTGAGAGGCCAAGATGGGTAGAATTGACTGTACAGAATATCAGAAAACTGGACAAAGGGAGAAAAGGGAGAGTTCTGGAGATTGGCAGAGGGCTGCATAGTGACCTGTACTAGTTGGGGGACAGAATCACTGGCATATAGAAGCTCCACCAATTTCTCAGGTTCCTCTTGAGCTAGGAAGAGTTTGCATCCTCACCGACAAGAGGTAAGACATGAGAGGAGGGGTGGGGGCATCAAGTAGATACTCAAGAAAACATCACCTTAATAATGGGGCCATAGTATCTCTGTTCTGAAGATAGCTTTTTTGGAAAAGATTAAGATGAAGCCTTTAGGGAGTTGGGTGGTAGCGCAGCAGGTTAAGAGTACATGGCATGAAGCGCAAGGACCAGCATAAGGATGCTGGTTTGAGTCCCCAGCTCCCCACCTGCAGGGAGGTTGCTTCACAGGCAATGAAGCAGATCTGCAGGTGTCTATCTTTCTCTCCCCCTCTCTGTCTTCCCCTCCTCTCTCCATTTCTCTCTGTCCTAACAACGACATCAATTAACAACAACAATAATAGCTACAACAATAAAAAACAAGGGCAACAAAAGGGAAAATAAATAAATAAATAAATTAGTTAATTAATTAAAAAAATAAAAATATGAAGGCTTTAAAAAGATCATCTGATTTCAAATACCTTTACTCCGTGCCCGAACAAAGTCTTAACATTTTCTTTTCTTTCCTTTCTTCTCCCCCTCCCATTTTATTTGATAGGACACAGAGAAGTTGAGAGGGGAAGGGTAGACAGAGAGGGAATGAGAAAGACAGACACCTACAGACCTGCTTCACTGCTTGCTCGTGAAGTGTCCACTCTGATGGGGAGTGGGGATTCGAACCTGGGTCATTGCGCAGGTCCTTGGCTTAGTACTATTTGCACTTAACCAGGTGTGCCACAACCCAGACCCAGCATCTTGACATTTTCTAAAGGCACACGGCAGACTTCAACACTCCAAAGTGTGAGATGCAATCAAATTCCAACGTGCCATTGTAGAGTAACATTCAATAGAGTATTACCAAATATGTAAAAATGTCAGAAAATCTGGCCTACAACCCACAGAAATACGGCTGGACCTGAATCAAGGTCATAAAAAAATGACTAACAAATTCGACTTTCTTAAAACTGTAAACTGTTGCTCTTCAGTAGATGTTGTTAGAAGAACGAAAACACAGGCTATGAACAGAAAGTATTTTTTCACATGTATATTTAATAAAGGCTATAATCACATTTGGGCATTTCACTAACGAAGATAAATGATTGCTCCCTGAAGGGATAGTTAGTTAGTTCGTCATTGGGTGGGGGTAAGGGTGGGGGTTTTTTTCTAAATTCCATTAATTGGACACAGCAAGACTGTTGCCTGTTACCGTGGCATAAAAAGGGAGTCAGGCGGTAGTGCAGCGGGATAAGCGCACCCGGCGCAAAACTCAAGGGCCAGCGTAAGGATCCTGGTTTGAGCCCCCAGCTCCCTACCTGCAGGGGATTCGCTTCACAAGCGGTGAAGCAGGTCTGCAGGTGTCTGTCTTTCTCTCCCCCTCTCTGTCTTCCCTCCTCTCTCCATTTCTCTATGTCCTATCCAACAATGATTACATCAGTAACTACAACAATAATAGTAATAAAAAAAACAGTGGCATAAAAGTTGGTCATCCCAAAGATTGCGATAGTGTGCAATAGCTAGATGTTTCACAGAAGGCTGAAGGAAATGCAAAATCGGGGGCCAGGAAATAGCTCGCCTGTTAAAGTGCACAGTCACTCAATCTGCTTGAGGACTCAGGTGTTTTATTTTTTTTATTTATTTTTAAATTTATTTTCCCTTTGTTGCCCTTGTTTTATTGTTGTTGTTGTTGTTGTCGTCGACGTTGTTGGGATAGGACAGAGAGAAATGGAGAGAGGTGGGAAAGACAGAGGGGGAGACAAAGACAGACACTTGCAGACCTGCTTCACTGCTCGTGAAGCGACCCCCCTGCAGGTGGGGATCCGGGGGCTCAAACTGGGATCCTTACACTGGTCTTTGTGCATTGCGCCATGTGTGCTTAACCTGCTGCGCTACCGCCCGACTCCCAGGTGTTTTATTTTTTATTTTATTATATTGAATAAGAACGATTTAATAATGATTGACAAGAGTGTGGGATAAGAAGGGTACAATTCCATACATTCCCCACCACTAGAGTTCCCTGTCCCATCTCCTCTATTGGAAGGTTCCCTATTCTTTATTCCTCTGGGAGTATGGACCAAAGATCTTTATGGGGTGCAGAAGGTGAAAGGTCTGGCTTTTGTAATTGCTTCTGCGCTGAACATAGACGTTGGCAGGTTGATCCATACTCCCATCCTGTTTTTATCTTTCCCTAGTGGGACAGGGCTCTGGGGAGGTGGGGTTGCCGGACACATTGGTGAGGTCATCTGCCCAGGGAATTCAGGTTGGCATCACGGTAACATCTGCAACTTGGTTGCTGAAAAGCATTAAGATACAAAGCTGCTGCCCGACTCCCTTTTTTTTTTTCTTCTTTCTTTTGGGGGGGGGGGGGGCTAATGGTTTACAGTCAGTTGACAGTAAAATACACTAGTTTGTACATGTGTAACATTTCTCATTTTTCCACATAACCCCCCCACATAGGTGAAGCAGTGTTGCAGGTGTCTTTCTGTCTTTCCCTCTCTTATCTCCACTTCCCTCTCGATTTCTGGCTGTCTCTATCCAGTAAATACAATAAAGATAATTAAAAAAAAATTTTAAGTTGATCATTGAAATCATCCTATAAAAAGTGCATTAATTTTACCCATCAATTTCCAAATGTTAATGTTGCAAAGATTCTTATTTAAACAGATCACCGCTATTAAAAAATTAAAGACTGTAGGGGGCTGGGCAGTGGAGCACCTAGTTAAGCACACACAGTACCGTGCTCAAGGACCTGCTTTCAAGTTTCTGCCCCTCACCTATAGGTGGGGGTGGGAGGGAGCTTCACATGTACTGCAGGTGTCTGTCGCTCTGTCTTCTTCTCTAGCTCCCCGTCCACCTCTCAACTTCTTTCTGTTCTATCGAATACAAATGAGTAAATAAAAATGAAGGGGAAAAAATGGCCACCAGGTGGATTCACAGTGCTGGCACCGAGCATCATTCACCAAGTCCGAGCAAATAATCCTGGTGGTAATAAAGAAAAAAGAAAATGAATGACTTTATTTTATATGAAGGTGAAAAAGAAAGATGGAGAGGGAAAAGAAAATGGAGAGGGGCTGGAGGTGGGGAGAGAGAAAAGCCATGTCACCACTCTGGTAAATGTGGGGCCTGGGATCTAACAGGGGCCTCTGGCATGCACGCCCTGTGCTTGGCCAGCTGAGCTATTTTTCTTTGGCCTCCCAAACAAAAGTTCAACATAGAGTATGATGATACTTCAATGCCAGCATTGGAATATCTCCTTGTTTATTTATTTGCCTAGTCAGGACCTCCTGAGCCCTCAACTTCATTGTTGCCATGCCAGTTTTTCATTCAGAGAGAGGATGGAGAGAGGGGTACTGCAGCCCCAGTTTCCGTAGGTGTCATGGCTCATTTCATGTGGTGCTGGGACTTGAACCTGGATCACACATGTGGGAAGATCAGGTGCCCCTACCTGGTGAGCTATCTCCTAGTCCTCAGTTGTCTTTAATTTTTTTTTTCTTTATAAAAAGGAAACACTGACAAAAAACGATAGGATAAGAGGAGTATACAACTCCATACAGTTCCCACCACCAGAACTCCATATCCCATTTCCTCCCCTGATAGCTTTCCTATTCTTTATCCCTCTGGGAGTATGGACCTAGGGTCATTGTGGGGTGCAGAAAGTGGAAGCTCTGGCTTCTGTAATGCTTTCCCACTGAACATGGGCGTTGACAGGTCTATCCATACTCCTAGCCTGTCTCTCTCATTCTCTCATTCTCATTGGGGTGGGGCTGTGGGGAAGCAGGGCTCCAGGACACATTGGTGGAGTCATCTGCCCAGGGAAGTCCAGTTGGCATCATGTTAGCCTCTGGAACCTGGTGGCTGAAAAAGAGTTAACATATAAAGCCAGACAAATTGTTGCCTAATCATGAACCTAAAGGTTGGAATGGTTCAGATAAAGAGTTGTGTGTGTGTGGGGGGAGGGCTCTCCGTTCTGTAGGTAGTTAGTAGTCCTATTTTTTAATACACAAATTAGTTCAGTCTCTGCCTTTTTCCATGCAACGTATTGACCCCAAGGGTTTGCTTTGTTCTCTTTCATTGTGGATTTTTCAAAGCTTGGAGGTAGGTGGAAAGACGTGGTCTCCAAGTGCATCCGATGCCACTTCCAGCCCCTGCTGCTGTTCTATGCGAACCCGGAGGGCACAGCAGTTTCTACTGAAGACGCGCTCCGCCAGGTGGTCCACTGGTCACATTACAAATCCGCCGCAGAGAATACGGGTAATTACTCTTTATTTTAAAAATTCTTTTGAAGTGCTTTCTGCTAACACAATCACATCAGGAATACTAGTGCACTGAACACGGAGGATAATTTTAAAACTTAAGTTTCATTGAGGTGACTCAGAAAATTCTAATACTTTTGCGTTCATCTCTAGAAAGAAATCTCTTCTTCATCAGTAACTTCAGGAAGCCACCGCTGCTAGATGGTCATAATCACAGAATGAGAGACCCGGGACTCATGGCTGGGTTGTACGCGGTATCTCTTTATTTATGCAGGACACAGGGCAATCTATACCAAGCTAAACTAAACTAAAACGAACAATGTTGTCTTTATATATACTTCCCAAGTAGGGCGTGAACAGGATGTGACATAGAGAGGGTGGAGAGAAAAGTGACTAGTGAAAATCAGAGTGTGACAAGGAGAGGGGGCAGAGCAAAAACATATCATGAACCAGTGGGGATTGAACCAATGCCCTGGAGAAAGGGTGGTGCTTGTTAACAGCGGTTATGTAAATAAAATAAAGTGGTTATATAAATAAAATAGTGTTAAGCAGGGGAGATTTAACCAAATGAAACAGAAGAGGTTTGTAAAAACTAAACCACCAATGCCCTGGAGGGAGGGTGGTGCTTGTTAACAGTGGTTATGTAAATAAGTGTTAAGCAGGGGAGATTTAACCAAATAAAACAGAAGAGGTTTTTAAAAGCATACCAACATCTCTCTTGTGCTGATGGAAAGAAGGGGGGAGGATAAAGGTGATGTTATGCTTTTGTCTGTCTTTTTAAGGTGGCAGAAAGACTTCAATTTGTAAGTCAGATAATTCAAAAGAAAATGGATTTGGTGATCAGGCAAAGCAGAAAGAAAGTCAGAAGTTCCCAATGGATAACACTTCATCATTTAATCAGAGCCACATTCCTACGGGGGCCAGTAGAGGATCAGGTAATGGCTACTTTTTACCTTCTCCCTGTGTAATAGAAGTTGCCCCCCCTCCCTTCTTTATTTATGAATCTGCAGTTCTTAATAAAGACCGCACAGGAAGAAGAGTTCTCAATTAGTTTGCCTTGACCATGGAGAGAGACTAATAAGTAGTTTTGTCTGTTGACTTACTCTTTTTTTTCTGAGACCCACAATTTTTTCATCTGAAAGGCTTGGCTAGGTTAGTGTTAAAAGTGGGCTGGAGAGATAGCATACCAGGTTAGGTGCATAGAGTACAAAGTGCAGGGAACTGCACAAGGATCCCAGTTTGAGCGCCTGGCTCCCCACCTGCAGTGGGGGGAGGTCACTTCACAGGTGGTGAAGCAGGTCTGCAGGTGTCTGTCTTTCTCTGTCCCTCTCTGTTTCCCCCTTCTCTCTCTATTTCTCACAGTCCTATCCAATAAAAGGAAAAATGGCTTCTAGGAACAGTGGATTCATAGTATAGGCACCAAGCCCCAGCAATAATCTTGGAGGCAAAAAAAAAAAAAAAAAAAAGATAGCATAATGGTTTTGCAAAAGATTTTCATGTTGGAAGCTCTGAGAGCCCTGGTTCATTCCTAGTACTAGTATAAGCCAGAGCTGAGCAGTACTCTAGTGTCTCTCTCTCTCTCTGTCTCTCTCTCTTTCTTTCTCTCTTCCAGAGCTGAGCAGTACTCTGGTGTCTCTCTCTCTCTCTTTCTCTTTCTCTCTTCCAGAGCTGAGCAGTGCTCTGGTGTCTCTCCCTCCCTTCATCTCTCTCTCTCTCTCACTCAAATACATAAATAATAAAAGTTCTCCTTGCATTTAAAGGTGTGGTAGGCTTGAAGCAGTCTAGACAGTTACCAAAAAAAAAGGGCGGGGGCCCTTTCCTTCCAGGATCTAATTGTTAACATGGAGAGGAAAAGCATGAGTTAATAATTTGGCTCATAGGCTACACTTAAATTTGCCTTCACTGAAAGTGGCAGTGGTTCAAAGCTGCTATAACTAAAAAAAAAAAAAAAAAAAAAAAAAAAAAAAAAAAAAAATTGCTATAGCTGTAATTCATTCCTATCTTTATTTTTACTCACTTTGCCTGTATTGCCATTACATGACTAATTTTTGCATACCAAGTTATGTGACTTGGGTTCAGATTGCAATAAAATTTTATAACTTGTACCTGTGGTTGAGAAATGCATGAAATTCTACTTGTGTGGATGTTCAGAGTGATTTCCTAAGTGACTTAATGGGGCCAGGCAATGGTGCGCCTGGTTAAGAGCACACATCACAGTGCACAAGGGCCCAGGTTCAAACCCCGATTCCCACCTGCAGGGGGAAAGCTTCATGAGTGGTGAAGCAGAGCTGCGGGTGTCTCTTTCTCTCTCTTTATCTCCTCCTCTATAGGGTTATGTGAAAGCATGATAGAGCATAGGAGAACTCCCTCATCCTTAAGATGGAGTTCTAAAAATGATGACAGGTCCCACCTGTCAGTCTCTCCCTTTCAAGGATAGAGCTTGGAGGGAAATGCTTTTCTGACTCAGTTTCCCCTTTGTCAGACTCCCAGGCTTCACAGAAGCCTGCAACCTCTCACGCTTAACTCATTCCTCTGCTGCAGACCAAATGGCTGCCAGCTTGAAAGTTCACTTAAAGTTCACTCTGTTCACTATAAGTTCACCACCTTTTGATCACATGCAAGTATATACTTCATCACTGCCTTGCCAGTAACTTAACAGTGAGACCCCCACACCTCACATCCTGGATTCTTTGATCACCATGATTTACATCAAACTCTGCCCTTCTCTGCTTTATCTCACTGTACTGGTTTAACCACCATGTTTTTCTTATACCTTTAGATAATTAACATCTCTTGCTTCATGGTAACTAACTGCTTTGACCTTTTGGTATCTTATCAATTCCTGTCATTCCCAGCCCTCCCCGCCATAGGGGTACTGACCTTTTGAAAACCTACGATTACTGACATATGTGAAAAATGTTCTTTGTTCTACTTGCTATATAAGCTTGTCCAGAATTCTCAGAATAAAGTTGGAAGTTCATACCTGAATTTCCCCTGGCGTTTCTTTGCGTCACGAGACCACTAGAGTCGGTGACGGGAAAGCCAGCAGCTACCTCAGTTGCGAGACCACCCACATGAGCACCAGCACTCTTCCGTTTTCAATTTCTCTCTGTCTCTTTCCAATAATAAATAAAAAACATATATACATATATATGTGTGTATATATATATTAATGAATCGGGCCAGGCGCCAGTAGGGCACACACATTACCAAGGTCAGGCACCTAGGTTTGAGCACCCTCTCTACCTTCCCCTCCCAATCTCTCTCTGTTTCTAGCACACATCAGTAAATAAATCTAAAACAAAGAATAAGTAGATTAATATGTATTAATGAAATCATGTCTGATGATAAAAATGTGATCTGATTCAAAGTTAGCAATTTACCCTCAGCTGAGAACTGCAATACGTGCTTCAAAGCCTTCTTTAACAGAGTCTGGGGGAGACAGCTCAGCAGACAGAACATGGCACTGTCTGTGTAAGGTGCCAGGTTCGATCCTGGCACCCTTAGGATGAGTGGTCCTCTAGGCACTTGCTTTATTTCTGTCCCTCCCTCACATAAAAAAATAAACCTTTTCAAAAATTTGGAATAGAACAAAGCCTTTTCCCTTTTCTAGTGCTTGTGGATGCTCTTAGATTAGGTCATTACTATTTTTCAAAAATAGCAGCTTTTGTTTTGCCCCCCAGGGATATCACTGAGGCTCAGTGCCTGCACCACAAATCCAGTGCTCCTGGAGGCCATTTTTTTCCTTTCGTTGCCCTTGTTGCTTATTGTTGTTGTTATTGTTATTGCTGTTGTCATTGTTGGATAGGACATAGAGAAATGGAGAAAGGGGAAGGCAGGGGGAGAGAAAGATAGACACTGCAGACCTGCTTCACTGCTTGAGAAGCGTCCTCCCTGCAGGTAGGGAACTGGGGGCTCGAACCAGGATCCTTAAGCTGGTCCTTGCTCTTCATGCCATGTGCACTTAACCCACTGCAACACTGCCCGGCCTCCCAAGACAGCAGCTTTTAAGTCCAGAAATTGTATGTTTAAGAACACCAGCTTTGGAACCAGGCTGATTGGGTTCCTAATTCTCCTTTTTTTGTTGTTGTTTGTGGAGCAGGGGCCTCCATGGATGTGTGATTTCACATCTCTCCTAAGCTTTCTAGTTCAGATAAACAGAGTGACAGAGACAGGAAAAAATTGCAAAGCACCAGGACTTCCTTCTGTGGCAGACACACCACCTCTCCCACAGGCTTGTTTTGTGCAAAGCAAGTCAGGGCATGGGCCCTAATTAGTGAACTATCCCTCCAGCCCTCTGCTTCTCTATTTATGGGCCATGTATACTTGGACTTATTTTTAAATCCTGTATGCCTGTTTCCTGATTTGGGATGGAGACATCAATTGTACCCACATCAGAATTTTTTTTTTTTAACCATACACAATTAATGCATGACACATAGTAACCTATTATCTTTAGCTTTTTATTATTTTAATGACTGATCTCTGTTTTTCCTTTATACTCACACTAGAGGTCATACAAGAAGTTTGACAAGACAGCTTGTGTCTCTAGTGTCCGTGTAAGATACAGCTTATAGTCAAGCGTATAAATGAGTGTATCATATAATTTCATTTGTATTTTGTTTTGAATATGTGCCTTACTTTTTTTTTTCTGTAGTTCAGTTTGAACCATTTCAACAGTGGTTTGTGTTATTATAACACTGGTTTCTTTCATAGTTAAATTCAGTCACAATGATCAAAGAGAAAAATTGAAAGACATTTCCAGGGAATGTGCTCTAAAGGCCATTGAACAAAAACACTTACTTTCCTCACAAAGGAGGGATTTGGAGAGGGTCCAAAGAAAAGACATGGGCCGGCATAGAGGTAAGTAAAGAGCTCATAGCGTTCACTTGAAAAAGGACTTCAAAAATCACATTGTAAACTCTAGTACGCTTTAATGTCAATGTGTACCCCCTCTGCTATTTATTACATGGTCTACATGTATAAGTGACACACTGTACTCAATATATAGGTGTAACATTTTCTTTTTTTAGATTTTTTTCTTTGTTTTTTTATGAAGAGATGGAAGTTCTCTTTCATTCTTTCTTTTTTAATCTTTATTTTATTTATTTAGTGGATAAAAAACAGCCAAAAATCGAGAAGCAGGGGGATGATAGAGAGGGAGACAGAGAGACACCTGCAGCCCTGCTTTACCACTCATGAAGCTTCTTCCCCCCTGCAGGTGGGGACCAGGGGCTTGAACCTGGGGGCTGTAACATGCCCTCAACCAAGTGTACTATCACTCGGCCCCTAATCTTTTTTTTTTTTTTTCTTTTTTAAGTTTTTTATTTGTTGATTGGATAGAGACAGCCAGAAAGCTAGAAGGAACTGAGAAAAAGACAGAGAGACACCTATAGCAATTGCTTCCTCACTCAACAAAGCTTCCCTCCTGCAGGTGGGACCAGGGGCTCGAACCTGGGTCCTTGTGCACTGTAATGTGTGCACTCAACCAGGTGCACCACCAGCCGGCCCCTAAAATTTTTCTATTTCTCAGTTAATTCTAGCCTAGATTAACTGTTCCTTATGTGGATGGTGGGTTTGTGGTTTTAATGACAAATCCAATTTACCTACTTGTCATGTTTAAATAATCTAAAAGGCTATAATAAAATGAAGTGAAAAGAATTTCCTTTCATGTAACCCCTAACCTTTCCTCTGGTCATTGTTTCCAGCTCATTTTGAACATGTTTTGTTTCCCTTTTAAGGCTATAGGTGGTTTTCTTTAAGTCTATGTCATCATTTAATTGATACTGATAGACTTTAAAGGTTGATTTAAGTTTTATTTATTTATTTATTTATTTATTTATTTATTTATTTTGGCCACAGCATAAAACTCGTTGAGGTTAGGGGGCCAGGTGGCAGCACAGCAGATTAAGCACACAGAGTACAAAGCACAGGAACTGGCATAAGGATCCTGGTTTGAGCCTCTGGCTCCTCACCTGCTGGGGGGTCGCTTCACAAGCAGTGAAGCAGATCTTCAGGTGTCTATCTTTCTTTTTTTTTTTTGATATTTTATTTTATTTATTCCCTTTTGTTGCCCTTGTTGTTTTATTGTTGTAGTTATTATTGTTGTTGTCGTTGTTGGATAGGACAGAGAGAAATGGAGAGAGGAGGGGAAGACAGAGAGGAGGAGAGAAAGATAGACACCTGCAGACCTGCTTCACCGCCTGTGAAGCGACTCCCCTGCAGGTGGGGAGCCGGGGTTCGAACCGGGATCCTTATGCCAGTCCTTGTGCTTTGTGCCACCTGCGCTTAACCCGCTGCACTACAGCCCGACTCCCAGGTGTCTATCTTTCTATCCCCCTCTCTGTCTTCCTCATCTCTCTGTTTCTCTCTGTCCTACCCAACAACAATAGCAACAACAACAATGGGAAAAAAAGATGTCTCCTAGAGTAGTGGATTTGCAGTTCAGGCATGGAGTTCCAGCAGTAACCCTGGAGGCAAAAAAAAAAAAAACTTAAGAGAATAATTGCTGAACAAGGTGGAGTTCGACTGTGGCACACATAATAGAGTGTACATGGGTTGTCGGGCAGTAGTGCAGCAGGTTAAGTGCACATGGTGCAAAGTGCAAGGACCGGCTTAGGATCCCGGTTCAAGCCCCTGGCTCCCCACCTGCAGGGGAGTCGCTTCACAGACGGTGAAGCAGGTCTGCAGGTGTCTGTCTTTCTCTACCCCTTCTCTGTCTTCCCCTCCTCTCTCCATTTCTCTCTGTCTTATCCAACAACAATAATAACTACAACAATAAAAGCAACAAGGGCAACAAAAGGGAATAAATAAATATTAAAAAAATAAGAGTGCACACATTACATTGGAGGACACTGACTCAAATCCCTGGTCCCTACCTGTAGGGGGAAAGCTTCAGGTGTGATGAAGCAGTGTTGCAGGTATCTCTCTACCTCACCATCTCCCACTTCCCTCTCAGTTTCTCTTTGTCTTTATCCAGTAAATAAATAAAATAGTTAGGAGGCCAAGCAATTGTACATCAAGTTGAGCACACGTGTTACCAAGTACAAGGACCTCAGTGCAAGCCCCTAGTCCCCACCTGCAGGTGGACAATTTACAAGTGGTGAAGCAGAGCTGAAGGTCGGTCTCTCCCTCTCTCTCTCTCTCTCTCTTCCCACTTTCCTTCTCAATTTCTGTCTCTACACAATAAGAGAAAAATGAAAATTAAAAAATATAGATACTTAAAAAGTGGCTAGCGGCTGGGCTGTGGCACACCTGATTGAGTATACTTAGTACTTACCATGTGTAAGGAACCAGGTTCGAGCCCCCCCCATCCCACCTGCAGGGGTGATGCTTTATTAGTGGCAAATCAGGTCCGCAGGTGTCTATAATTCTCTCTCTCCCTCTTTATCTTCCCCCTCCTCTCAATTTCTCTACACCCTTATCAAGTAAAATAGAAAGAGAAATGAATATTTTTTAAAAGTTGTGGAGGAGGCCAGATGGTGGTGCACCTGGTTAAGCACACACATCACCAAGCACAAGGACCTGGTTCAAGCCTCCACTTCTGCCCTGCAGGGAGTATACTTCAGTAATGGCAAAGCAGGTCTGCAGGTGTCTTATCCTTTCTCTTTCCCTCTCTGTCTCCCCACCCCTCTCAATTTCTCTCTGTCCCATCAAGTACAAAATAGAGAGGAAAAAAACGTGGTAAAAATGGCCATCGGGAGCAGTGGATTCACAGTGTAGGCACCGAGCCCCAGTGAGAACCCTGGTAGGAAAAGAAAAGAAAAGAAAATTGCTGGACTAGAGTATGTTTATTTTCAGTTTTGGTGACTGTGACTCAGTTGTACTAAAAAACTGAACCAATCTGCATCCCGCCAACAGTAATTAGACATCTGTTTCTTCCCTCAGCTGCAATTGGTTAAACTTTTGAATCTTTGTAAGTACAAGAGATGGAATATATCCTTATGATTTTAATTATTTATGAATGGCGTAGAACACTTTAAAACCCTTAGTTAACATATGATCTCATTTAGAGATCACTTTTTAAAAGTTTCCTTTATTGGAGGATTAATGGCTTACAGAGGGATCACTTTTTCTTTCTTTCTTTCTTTCTTTTTTTTTTTTTTTTTTGCCTCCAGGGTTACTGCTGGGTCTCAGTGCCTCACTACATATCCACTGCTCCTGGAGGCTATTTTTCCCCTTTTGTTGCCCTTGTTCTTTTATTTATTTATTTATTTGCCTCCAGGGTTATCACTGAGGCTAGGTGCCCACACTATAAATCCACTGCTCCTGGAAGTCATTTTTCCCATCTTTAAAAAAAAAAAGTTTGGGGCCAGGCGGTCGCGCAGCAGGTTAAGAGCACATGGAGCAAAGCACATGGATCATGTAAGAATCCCCACCCAACAACAACAGAAATAATAACAATAACGACTATAACAAGGGCAACAAAATGGGAAAAATGACTTCCAGGAGCAGTGGCCCCAAACTTTTTTTTTTAAAGATGTCTGCTTGCAGTGCCCCTCAGGAAGCAGAAACTAAAAAAGCTCTTTTTAGTTTCTGTAGAAATCATTTAGATAATGTATAGTCATTACTTCTTCCTGTATCACATTTCTGCTCAAACAAGTTATGTTTGACTTGTGACTAAAAGTGACTGTGAAGTGTATCTCATTTGTATCTTTACTTATTTATTTTTTCCAAGATTTGGTGGAGGAAGATCTTTCACATTTCAAGTCTGGGTCACCTCCGGTCCCAAATGGCTTTAGACAGTATGGAAATCCACATCTGTATCACAGCGAAGGAAAAGGACCGTGCAAACATGACCGAGTTGCCCCTGAGAGTCGAGCTTCTGCACAAATATTAAGTTCAAGTAAAGCCCCGGCTGTTGCGCCGGGAGAAAAAATAATTGGCAAGTTCAAGAGTGACGGTGGCACTGGATATGACACAGACAGCAGCCAAGACTCCAGGGAGAAAGGAGGCAGCTATGCCGGCAGCAGTAAAAGCCGGAACCGAAGTTGGAAACCTATGAGAGAAACATTAAATGTCGATAGCATTTTTAATGAAAGTGAAAAACGACAGCAGCACAGTCCAAGACATAAGTCAAATATCAGTAACAAACCGAAGTACAATAAAGATCAGACTTCTAGCAGTTGTCCAAAAGAGAACCCCAAGCAGAAATGCTTAATGACCATATATGAAGACGATCTTAAGCAGGAAATAGGAAGCAGGAGCTCTCTCGACTCTGGTGGAAAAGGAGTGGAGAAAAATAAAGGCCTCAAAGAAAACAAGGCTCATGCTGAGAATTGGCAGATGCAAAGGACTGAGTCTGGATATGAAAGCAGTGATCATATCAGTAATGGGTCTACGAATCTGGACTCACCTGTTATCGATGGAAATGGTATAATGGATATCCCTGGTGTTAAAGAAAAGGACTCCTCCAGGTAATACACAAATTAGATGAATGGTGTTTTCCCCTCCCATTCTCTCTTAATGATTTATGTATTACTCAAAATTTGGCTTCCGTCAAGTATAAAAGAGCCTAAGCTAAGGAAATAAACCTGGGATGTCATATATATATATATATTTCAGGTTTATTTTTTAATGTACTTTCTGGTTTTAAAACTAGCTATTACATTTAGGAAATTTATTTTTTATTTTTCATTTTATTTGTATTATTTATTTTTATTTTGCCTTCCAGGGTTGTCACTGGGGCTCGATGCCGGCTCTGTAAATCCACTGCTCCTGGAAGGCATTTTTTCCATTTTTTTTTTTTTTAAAAGGATGAGACAGAGAGAAATTGAGAGGAGGAGGAGGGGGTAGATAGAGATGGGGAGAGAACCTGCTTCACCATTTGTGAAGCGACCCTCCTGCTGGTGGGGAGCCAGGGACTCGAACCAGCATTCTTACACCAGTCCTTGAGCTTCATACTATGTGAGCTTAACCTGGTGCTCACTGCCCTGCCTCCACATTTAGGAAATTTAAAAGATCCAGAAATATTATTATTTACATTGGAGAAAGCACTGGTAGTATATTACAAGCTTAAAGCATAGCTTTAAATAGGTTACATCTCCTGTTAGTTATTAAATTAATTTTTTTTCCGGTCTGTTTAATGCTTTTAATCCTAACATCTGTAACTCAAACTGAGGTTATGGTCTACTGTTGTAACCAAGTTGTGTGGAAGAAATATTTCTCCTTTAGCATATATAAAATAATGCATCATATATGTTACCTTTGTCTTCAGTTAATATTGAATAGTTATGATATCATTGTAACTTATCTGTGTAGCCTCTAAAATATACTCAGAATTTAAGTGTCTGATACTTTAGGTTAATCAAGACATGATTTCTTCTCTTCATCTAAAACATTTTGCTTTTAGCTGTTGTCATTGTTATGATGGTTTTGGGAAACTTATTTTTCAGGGTAATTTCATAATCCTTCTTGAGAAGTGATAGCATGGTAATACAAAGATAAAGACTTTGCAAGCAGATAGACATGGAAATTAGTGTTATTATTACTATCATCATGGTTATTATTATTATTATTATTTTATTTATTTATTTTTGCCTCCAGGGTTATTGCTAGGGCTTGATGCCAGCTCTACGAATCTACTGCTCCTAGAGGCCATTTTTCCCATTTTGTTGCCCTTGTTGTTACTGTTGTTGTCATTGCTGTCACTGTTGTTAAATAGGACAGAGAAATAGAGAGAGGAGGGGAAGACAGAGAGGGGGAGAAAAAGACAGCTGCAGACCTCCTTCACCACTTGTGAAGCGACCCTCACCCCCATGCAGGTGGGGAGTCAGGAGCTCGAACTGGGATCCTTCCACAGGTCCTTGTGCTTTGTGCCACATGCACTTAACCCAGTATGCTACCACCTGGCCCTCATTGTTATTATTATTTTTATTAGTGAAGTTGTGGCTGTGGGTCTGTGCACTTCACCTGTCTAGACCAGTCCTGCTCAGCTCTGGTCTCTGGTGATGTCAGGGATTTATTTATTATTATTTTTTTTATTTAAGAAAGGAGACATTAACAAAACCATAGGATAAGAGGGGTACAGTTCCACACAGTTCACACCACCTGATCTCCATATCCCATCCCCTCCCCTCCCCTCCCCTCCTCTCCCCTCCCCTCCCCTGATAGCTTTTCCATTCTCTATCCCTCTGGGAGTATGGACTCAGGGTCGTTGTGGGTTGCAGAAGGTGGAAGGTCTGGCTTCTGTAATTGCTTCCCTGCTGAACATGGGCATTGACTGGTCGATCCATACTCCCAGTCTGTCTCTCTCTTTCCCTAGTAGGGTGGGTCTCTGGGGAAGTGGAGCTCCAGGGCACACTGGTGGGGTCGTCTGTCCAGGACTTTTGAACCCCAGACATGGGAGTCTGTTCCACAATCTGCTGTGCTGATTCCCCAGACCTGGGTAGCATTTTCAGGAAGGAAGGGAGGGAAGGAAGGAGGGGATGGGATAAAGGAGGAAGAGAGACCCCAGGGTCATAGCACGGAAGCTTCCCCGGGTAGCATGTGTAGTCAGGCATGCTGGGAGCTTGCTGGCTAAGCAGACCTGCCCAACCAGGTGAGCTGTCTCGCTAGCCCCCCCTCAAACATGAATTCTAATTATTGGACACATTAAGTTGACTTTCACAGTCTTAATCTCCTATACATACTACCCTTGGACAGCACATGGGATATGCCATACCGATTTTATTACCTTTCTCTTCCTTAGAAGAAACCAAAGAACTAATCTGTAGTAGCTGATGTGTTTGCTGTACTGTTTATTTTCCAGTGACCAGATGAAGACAGGCAACCTAAATGTAGAACGTGTGAGCTGTGCTTCTCAGCAGAGCAGCAGCCTCTTAGAAGGTAAACATTCTGTTTAAGCATATTTAGTGTCAACAGGTGCCGGGCTAGCTTCGCGGGCGGGAGACAGACGACCAAAGACTCATGGCTGAGCTGTATGCAGTATCTTTTTATTCATGAGGAACGCAGCGCAATCTAAGCCATGCTATTCACAAATCCTGTCCTTATATATATACTGGCCAAGTAGGGTGGAAACAGGATGAGAGGGTGGAACGAAAAGTGACTGGTGCAAATCAGGGTGTACTATGAGAGGGGGTAGAGCAAAAAGACATCATGATCCAGTGGGGATTAAACCAGTGTCCTGCAGGCAGGGCGGTGCTTAGTTAACAGTGGTTATGTAAATAGAATAGTGTTCAGCAGGGGGGATTAAACCAATGAAACAGAAGGGGTCTTAGAAGCATATCAACAAACAGGAAAGCATCAGTTGTGATGCTCAGAAGTTCACATCAGCTGAGGTTATGATTAGCAGGGATGAAAGTCTGGAGAGTTCCTACTTGAAGGCCCATAAAGGGTGGGGGTAGCTACTTCAGGGAATAGGGAAAAAAGAAAAACAGAAAAAAGGAAGTGTGATTTTTTATTTTTGCCTCCAGGGTTATTGCTGGGAATTGATACCTGCACTATGAATCTATTGCTCCTGGAGGCCATTTTTCCCATTTTTTTTATTATTATTTTATTTGTTGGATAGAGACAGCCAGAAACTGAGAGGGAAGGAGGTGATAGAGAGGGAGAGAGACAGACACCTGCAGCCTTGCTTCACTACTTCTGAAGCTTTCCCCCTGCAGATGGGGATCGGGGGCTCGAACCTGGGCCCTTACACATTGTACCCTGTGCGTTCAACCAGGTGCGCCACCACCCAGCCCCCATTTTTCCCATTTTGTTGACCTTGTTTTTACCCTTGTTGTTGTCGTTGTTATTATGGTTGTCACTGGTGTTGTTGTTGGAGATGACAGAGAGAAATCAAGAGAGGAGGGAGACAAGAGAGGGGGAGAGAAAGATAGACACCTGCAGACCTGCTTCACTGCCTGTAAAGCGACCTCTGCTCGTGGGGAGCCCGTGCTTGAACCAGGACCCTTACACTGGTTCTTAAGCTGGTCCTTGTGCTTCGCATCATGTGCACTTAACCTACTGTGTTACGGCCCAACCCCCGGGGAAGTGTGAAGTGTGTGTGTGTGTGTGTGTTTTAATTTATTTATTTTCCCTATTGTTGCCCTTGTTTATTGTCTTTTTATTGTTGTTGTACTTATTGTTGTTGTCTGTTTTCTCTTCCTCTCTCCATCTCTCTGTTGCTAGATAGGACAGAGAGAAATGGAGAGAGGAAGGGAAGACAGAGAAGGTGAGAGAAAGACAGACACCTGCAGACCTGCTTCACAGCCTGTGAAACAACTCCCCTGTAGGTAGGGAGCCAGGGGCTCAAACTGGGATCCTTAGGCCGGTCCTTGCGCTTTGCACCACGTGTTTAACCCGCTGCGCTACTACCTGACTCCCAAAGTGTTTTTTTAAGATTGGCTAGGATTAGACTATGCAGTGGAAAATTTCAGACTCTCAGTGTCTTCACAGAAGTTTATTTTTGTTGTTCTTTTTTTTTCTCACGCTGTAGTGTCTCTTCCAGGTGATCACACGGCCACAGGCTGTGCTGTTCCATCAGCACAGTCGCTTTCCTGATCATGGCAGTGTTGGGGGAAAGGAGGTTACAGGAGGCCACCTGTGGGGACCACCCTGTCTTGCGCTCTCATCCACATACTGTTGGCCAGGCCAAGTCTCCCAGCCAGAGCTAATGTCAAAGGGAGTAGAAAAGGGTTTCTTTCTTTCTTTTTTTTTCCCCCAGATGTCTGGGAGCTTATCTACAATTTGTGTGAACAGTCTTATGATAGATGGAATTAAGAACAAGTGGGGAGGGGAGTTGGGCAGCACAAGGACCAGCGTAAGGATCCCAGTTCGAGCCCCCAGCTCCCCACTTGGAGGGGGGGTCACTTCACAGGTGGTGAAGCAGGTCTGCAGGTATCTATCTTTCTTTCCCCTCTCTGTTTTCTCTTCCTCTCTCCATATCTCTGTCCTATCCAACAATAAGGACATCAATAACAACAACAATAATAACTACAACAATAAAACAACAAAGGTAATAAAAGGGAATAGATAAATAAATAAATAAATATTTTTTAAAAAAAGAACAAGTGGGGGGGAGATAAAAAGAACTAAGGAAAGTTTTTTTTAGAAACAATGTTAACGATAGTGGCATATTGAAGTGGTTTATTGGTAACAGCAATCCAGAATTGAAGACAATGAGATGTTTCACTGTATTAGAGAATTTGAGATTACTACTGGGAGGAGATAGCTGAATGTTATAAGGGAGAGCGATTATTGAGGTCACAGTCCAAGAATGTTTTCAAATCTTAGAACTCAGAGAAGTGGAAGGGATAGAATTTTTACAATAAAAGAAGTCATGAAGACAGGCTGCTTCTTTTATTTCTTTGTTTTGTTTAAACTTAGTCGCTTCCTCTTTAAGGCATTTGTGGAAGCTTTTTTTCAGATTGTGACATCGAATATGATCACATACTAAATTATTTTGTTTTCATCAAATGGTGTATCAGAAGGAAACACTTATATTAAGGAAATAACTTTCCTTTCTCATATTAAAACGTCTGGCCTATTTGAAAAATCTGATAAGAGTCTGGTCCAAGTATTGTAGGAAACCGTAAACGGCTGGCCAGAACTCAACAGCAAAAGTCAGTGATTGTGAACAATCACTGCAAGTTGAGTACACTTTACAAATTGAATCTTGCTTCCTGGCAGTAATAAAAACACAAGTCCAAGAGATTTTTTTGACCATTCAGAGTGCATTGCTCTAAGAATATATATATATATATATATATATATTCCTTTTTGTTACCTTTGTTGTTTCATTGTTGTTATTATTGATGTCATCGTTGTTGGATAGAACAGAGAGAAATGGAGAGAGGAGGGGAAGACAAAAAGGGGGAGAGAAAGACACCTGCAGACCTGCTTCACCGCCTGTGAAGTGACTCCCTGGATTGGAGGGCTCAAATTGGGATCCTCATGCTGATCCTTGTGCTTTGCACCACGTGTGCTTAACCAGCTGTGCTAACGCCAGACTCCCTGCTCTAAGAACTTTGTAGTGAGGTTCCCCCCACTTAACTTGGAAACTAAGTCCATAACCCACATAGATGGATCTTTGTGGTAAGATGCAAATGATTTGCTATTCTAGCCATTTTAAGTTAACAGTCTGACTGTATGAAATACGAAATACACGCACATTGGGGTCAGGCGGTAGTGTAGCAGGTTAAGCGCAAAGCGCAAAGCACAAAGACCGGCATAAGGATCCCTGTTCATGCACTCGGCTCCCCACCTGCAGGGGGTTTGCTTCACAGGTGGTAAAGTAAGCCTTCTGGTGTCTGTATTTCTCTCCCCCTATCATCCCTTCCTCTCTCAATTTCTGTCCTATCCAACAACAACAGCAAGAACAACAGTAATAACAGCAGCAGCAACAACAATGGGAAAACGATGGCCTCCAGAAGCAGTGGATTCACAGTGCAGGCCCTGAGCTCCAGCGATATCCCTGGAGGCAAAAAAAATAATAAAAGAAAACGAAATACATGCACATTGTTGTTGAAATTCAAATTCCCATTAAACCGGTCTTCACCCTGTCTGCTTCTGTGCATTTAACTGGCACCCCACTCAAGGAGAGTCATGCTGTCTGCCTTTTCTTTTTCTTTTGTTGCCCTTGTTATTTTATCATTGTTGTGGTTATTATTATTGTTACTCATGTCATTGTTTGTTGGTATGCTTCTAATTCTGCTTCTAAAACCCCTTCTGTTTCATTGGTTTAATCCCCCCTGTTGAACACTGTATTCTATTTACAGAACCACTGTTAACTAAGCACCGCCCTGCCTGCAGGGCATTGGTTTAATCCCCATTGGTTCATGATGTCTTTTTGCTCCGCCCCCTCTTGTAGCACACCCTGATTTCCACCAGTCTTTTTTTTTGCTCCATCCTTTTTTTTTTTAAATTTTTTTTTATTCCCTTTTTTTGCCCTTGTTGTTTTATTGTTGTAGTTATATTGTTGTTGTCGTTGTTGGATAGGACAGAGAGAAATGGAGAGAGGAGGGGAAGACAGAGAGGAGGAGAGAAAGATAGACACCTGCAGACCTGCTTCACCGCCTGTGAAGCGACTCCCCTGCAGGTGGGGAGCCGGGGTTCGAACCGGGATCTTTATGCTGGTCCTTGTGCTTTGCGCCACCTGTGCTTAGCCCGCTGCGCTACAGCCCGACTCCCTGCTCCATCCTTTCTAATCACAATCCTGTCCTTATATATATACTCGCCAAGTAGGGTGGAAACAGGATGTGACATAGAGAGGGTGTTTTAGAAGCAGAATTAGAAGCATACCAACAATTGTTGTTGGATAGGACACAGAGAAATGGAGAGAGGAGGGGAAAATAGAAAGGGGAACAGAAAGATAGACACCTGCAGACCTGCTTCACCGCCTGTGAAGCGACTCCCCCTGCAGGTGGGGAGCCAGGGGCTCGAACCGGATCCTTATGCTGGTCCTGGCAGCTTTGCGCCATGTGTGCTTAACCCACGCACTACCGCCCAACCCCCGGCATCTGCCATCCTCCAGTGAGTTTGTCTCACGTAGCATAGTATTTCCAGAGTCCATCCACGTTGGAAGATAGGTCAGGATTCCATTCTTTCTTAAGGCTGAATAACATTACACTGCATGTTCTCCATTTGGGTTTTGTCGGACATTGGCGTTGTTTCACATCTGGGTTTTTGTGAATGGCTCCTGTCAATACCTGTGTACAAATGCCATGAATCTCTGCTTTGAGTTTATTGTAGTAATTCCAGGAAGTGCAACTTCTAGAGTCTGTGGTTGTTGTATGTATGACTTTCTTTCTTATGTTCATTCATTCTTTCTTTCTTCCTTTTCTCTCTTTCTTTCCATCTTTTTGCCTCCAGAGTTACTGTTGGGGCTTGGTGCTGACACTATAAATCCACGGCTCCTGGAGGTCATTTTTTAATCCATTTTTTTATTAGTCCTATGTAACAACAACAGCAGCAGCAACAACAACAGTAATAACAGCAGGACAGAGAAATTGAGAGAGGAAGGGAAGACGGAGAGGGGGATAGAATGACAGACACCTGCAGAGCTGCTTCACTGCTTGTGAAATGGCACACCCCCCCCCACCCCCACCCCCCTGCAGCTGGGGAGCCAGGGGCTCAAATTGGGATCCTTGGGCCAGTCCTTATGCTTTTTTTTTTTTTCCATAGCAGCTACACTCTGCTAGTCCCACCACCAGCAGGCCCAAGGGTTCTGTTTCTTCACATCCTCCTCACTATCTCTTGTTACCTTCTCTTTTTAAAATGTTTTGTTATTGCCTTTATTTATTAGATAGAGACCATCAGAAATCAAGAGGAAATGGGGAGATAGAGAGACACCTGCAGCCCTGTTTCACCACTTGCAAAGCTTTCCCCTTGCGGATGGGGACTGGGGACTTGAACCCGGGTCCTCGTGCATTGTAGCATGTGCGCTCAACCAGGTGCACCACCACCCAGTCCCATTATTTTCTTTGCTTTTTCTCTCTTTTGCTTCCTTCCTTCTTTCCTTCTTTTCTTCTTTCCTGCCTTCCTACCTCCCTACTCTCCTTTTTTTCTTTAATAATTGTCACCATAATGTGACATAATGTGTTGTGTAACCCGCTTTTTACTCAAATATATATATATATATGTCACATTACATCAAAATAATTTCATATTTAGTAAGCTTCAAAACCTATCATAGTTCCTTTAGCTGGTCTTTGCCTTAAGAAGCTGTTAATTCCCATGCCTTATGGTAGTGGAGTGTGTCATCTCCCGGTATATTCTTGGACTAAATATATGTATAAGGAAGTTGTCTCGAAAACTAAAAGCTTACCGTGTAGATTTAATCCTCAATAGGGTAGAATTTAATTCTTGGTGAGTTGGCCTGATTCTCTTGGTTTTCTCCTATTTCTCGCTTTTATAAGGGGCACACAGATTATCAGCTTGAAGGATTTCTTTTTAAATATCTTTAAGAGTTTTAGGAAGTTAAGGGACTTTAGGAATGCTTTTATTTTCATATTTTGCCATTTGTGTCCGCTTATTTTTAAAGACAGAGATAAAGACAGACATCAAGAGGGAAGGGAGAGATAGAGGGGAGAGAAAGAGAGACATCTGTAGCACTGCTTCACCGCATGTGAAGCTTTCCCTCTGCAGTTGGGGTTAGGGAGGCCTTGAACCCAGGTCCTTGCACATGGTAATGTGTGCACTTAACCCCTGAGTCAGTTTTTCATATTAGTCTACTCAAGTTTATCTGATCATAGAGAACTTAAAATGTATCTTAGTGTTACACTAACAGAAGCCAGAAGCAGTCAAATGATACCTTTGTTGAAACTCTCCAGTGCCACCATCCGGTGTATTTTAACTTCTCTTTTCAAATGGATCCCTAATGAGGTAAATGGCAAGGGTTGTAAAGTAGATTTAAGGAATGAAATGGTTGGTTCGAAAGCACATGGATGGGAGGAAGTATGAAGGATACAGGTTGATTGGCGTATGCAAGGGGGAGTGCTTGCATGGAAATTGTGAGGTGATGGATGGGGATAGATGGAAGTCTAGTGCTGATGAAAGCTGGATGCTGTTATTCGAGCTGACAGAGTGGGAAGGTTCCAAGGGAGAAGGAGACTGGCATTCTACAGTTTGCAGTTTAGAAGGGACTCTTTGGGGCAGTCGGGCGGTAGTGCAGCGGGTTAAGCGCACGTGGCCCAAAGTGCAAGCACCGGCATAAGGATCCTGGTTCAGCCCCCGGCTCCCCACCTTCAAGGGAGTCACTTCACAAGCGGTGAAGCAGGTCTGCAGGTGTCTGTCTTTCACTCCCCCTCTCTGTCTTCCCCTCCTCTCTCCATTTCTCTCTGTCCTATCCAACAACGACGGCATCAATAACAACAACAATTAACTACAACAACGATGAAAAACGACAAGGGCAACAAAAGAGAAAATAAATAAATATAAAAAAAATTAAAACAAAAGACTCTTTGGTAAGTAATGTAGCCCATGAGTTTGGAACAGGAGGAGAAAAAAATTAGGTGACTAATAGTGTAGGAGAGAAAAGATAAGGAAAACAGCTAAGGCCATACTACTGTCAAGGAAAAGAAAGATTTGAAAGACTACAATAACATGTTGGCTGAAGAATCCATCTTTTGTTACAGATGGCGGAAGTGGGGATTGAGAGGAAATTGGGCACAGTAGAATTCGGCACTTAAATAAGTTGCTACACCATTTAGCAAATCAAGAAGGAACATGGGATGGGGGCTGGGGCCAGAGGGTGGCATACCTGGCTGAGTGCACGTGTTTCAGTGCACAAGGACCTGGGTTCAAGCCCTCCCCTCCGCCCATTCCCCACCTGCAGGGGGAAGTCTTTTCAAGTGGTGAAGCATTGCTGCAAGTGTCTCTCTCGCTCCCTCTCTATGTCCCCCTCCTCTCGTTTTCTGTCTCTACTCAGTAAAGAAATAAAGATAATGAAAAAAGAAAATTTCCAGCCCATATTAAGAAGGAACAAAACTTGGAGAATGAAGAGGATGCAAATTTATTTGGGATCTGTTTAGTCTATTATCTTTATTTAGTTATTGGATAGAGACAGCTAGAAATCGAGGGGGAAGGGCATGGTAGAGAGGGAGAGAGACAGAGAGACATCTGCAACGTTGCTTCACCACTCGAAAAGCTTTCCCCCTGCGGGTGGGGGCTGAGGGCTCAAACCTGGGTCCTTGTGCATTGTAACGTGTGCTCAACCAGCTGCACCACCACCCGACCCTGATTTATTTGGTCGATCATCCAACTAAATTTATTAGACAGCTGGAATCATTCTGTAACTCAGTGCTGTGGTGTCTCTCCTGCTCTCCTATTAAAAAAAATTCCTTTATTGGGGGATTCATGGTTTCTAGTCAACAGCAAAATACAATCGTTTGTGCATGTGTAACATTTCCCAGTTTTCCAAATAACAATTCAGCCCCCCACTGGGTCCTCCTCTGCCATCTTATTCCAAGACCTGAATGCTCCACCCCCCACACACACCCCAGAGTCTTTTACTTGAGAGCAATAACTCCTGCTCTCCTATGTCTCTCCTCTTTCTAAAATAAAAAGAATGAAAAAAAAAGAAAGAAAGAAACTTGGCCCAGAAACATGGGATTTTACCTGAGGCCACCTGGCAGCATGGAAAGAAAATATGTATTTTGATAAATGAAACATATCATTATTAATGTTATTAAATCCCGGAGAAAATATTGAAAGAATTAGCATGAACCGAAATTTGATTATTTTCTCGAAGCTTTTTTTTAAACCACAGATATGTTCATTCAAATGCACTAGGAGGAGTACAAAGAGAAAGGTTTCATTTTAAATATTTGTTTTTATGGTTTTCTTCTCTTTTTAAATTTTTATTTATTATTATTATTGTTTTATTTTTTTAATTAATTTATAAAATGGAAACACTGACAAGACCATTGGATAAGAGGGGTACAATTCCTACCCTCAGAGCTCCATATCCCATCCCCTCCCCTGATAGCTTTCCTATTCTTTAACCACCTGGGAGTATGGACCCAGGGTCATTATGGGGTGCAGAAGGTGGAAGGTCTGGCTTCTATAATTGCTTACCCAGTGAACATGGGTACTGACAGGTTGATCCATACTCCTAGCCTGTTACTTATTTTATTTTATTATTATTTTTTGCTCATCTCTGGCTTGTGCTGGGGCTTAAACCTGGAACATCATAGCCTCAGGCATGAAAGTCTTTTACATAACCATTAAGGAAAATAGTTCTAATCCTGCTGAATTTGTTTTCTTTAATAGACCAACACAGGATTTATTTCCTGTGGCTATGACCCAGCATTCAATATTTATGTAATTTTTAAATATAGAAACTTTAAAAAACTGATGTTTAATTTTTTTGGAAAGTAGCACTATTTGTTTTTCTTTGAACTATAATCCTAGTGAGAAAGAAGTCACAGACTTATGTGTTGTATCATTCCAAAATTCGGTTTACATTATTATATATTAAAATGCCTCTTTCCTTCCAATGTGTGCAAAATTACCTCGCACAGTTATCCAGTTAATATTTTTGTGATGTTTCTGAAGTATCTAAGTGACATTTACTTACAAATCACATCATTGATCAAACTATTGCTCTTGAATGTTTGGACTTGGTAATAGCAGTGTATTACTGTTCTGACATATCCTTGTGCAGTAAGGGTAAAGAGGGTTACACTGAAACATCAGTTTTATTTTACTTGTATGTACATCTATAAATCTTTATTATCTTTAATGTTGGACTTTGACTATTTTGCATACAGTATTTGAGATTAACATAATTCTCTGCTAAGTGTTAAAATCAAACTGCCTTAGATTTGCAAAGGACCTGGAGCCCAAATTCCCAGTAAAGACACGTGGATGTCTGTGTCAGCAGAAGAGAGAAATAACACATCTATTTTTAAGTTGGTTGGAATTCTGAAGTCAAACCACTTGGTTGAGTGCCTGCCATAGTGATAATTAGAATCTCAAACATTTGTGAGGCCTCTGCTGCCCAACTACTACATGGTGTTTTTCATAAAAATAGAAATTATTTTTTAAGTTTTTTTTCCTTGTGCATGTAAACATTAGCCTTGCAGTCATCAATAAGAACATTCTATAAACATTATGTGCTTAAAATCACTGATAGAAAACTATAATGTAGTTTTTTTAAAAAAAATCTTAAAAATTTATTTATTTTTTATTTTGCATAAAGACAGAGAAAATGTGAGACAGAAGTGAGAATTTGAGAGGGAAAGAGAAAGAGACACCTGTAGCACTGTTTTACCATTTATAAAGACTCCGCTCCTGCAGGTGGGAGCTGGGGGCTTGAACAGCAGCCCTTAAGCATGGTAACACCACTACCCAGCTCTTTA
The DNA here is from genome assembly GCF_950295315.1 of Erinaceus europaeus. Lineage (NCBI taxonomy): Eukaryota > Metazoa > Chordata > Mammalia > Eulipotyphla > Erinaceidae > Erinaceus > Erinaceus europaeus. Next base: position 15,043,136 of record NC_080163.1, read on the forward strand.
TAATGTAATTTATACTTACAGATTTTGAAACTTTAAAGATTGGAACAATTATTCACATTCAGGTCAGTGAAATAGCTCACCTGGATAGTCACTCTTTCACCCAGGCTTGATCCTGACCCTCAACTGCACCAAAAGTTTCAGTGCTGTGGTCTGTCTTACTCTCTCTGCCTCTCTTCCTCTCTGGCGCTATAAAAAATAATTCAAGTTAATAACACTTAAAAAAAAAAAGGAGGGAGTCAGGGAGTAGCGCAGTGGGTTAAGCACACATGGCGCTAAGTACAAGGACTGGCATAACGATCCTGGTTCGAGCCCCCGGCTCCCCACCTGCAGGGGACTCACTTCATAGGTGATGAAGCAGGTCTGCAGGTGTCTGTCTTTCTCCCCCCCCACCCCCCCGTCTGTCTTCCCCTCCTCTCCATTTCTTTCTGTGCTATCCAACGACAACATCAATAAAAAAAATAATAATAATTACAACAATAAAAAGGAATTTTTTTTTAAATAACTCTTTACTTATTTTACTAAGCATATCAAATGGTTTCACTCATATGGAGATTTGATTTACATGAACTTGCCCCCTCCCACACCAAAACAAAAAATCCAAACAAAACAGAAACAAGCAAACTGTAAGATTTATAAGAACTATGAATGGGCCAGGCGGTGGCACACCTGGTAAAGCTTACACATGATAGTGCCCAAGGTCCTGGGTTCAAGCCTCTGGTCTCCACTTGTAACCGGGAAGTTTCATGAGTGGTAAAGTAAGGGTGCAGGTATCTCTGTCTCTCTCATTCTCTATCTCCCCTTCTCTCGATTTCTGGCTGTCTCTATCCAATAAATAAATATAACTTAAAAAAGAACTCTTGTGGTTATTTTTGGGAGGTGAGAGGGTGGGGATACAGAACTCTGGTAGTAGATGTGATGTAGAACTATAAATCAAAAATAAATCAAATTATAACATAATTAAGATAAAATTATAAAATTATAAATCTTACAATCTTGTGACAAGCTATTAATAACTTACAACTTAAGGTCAAGGTTCTTTTGACATTGCATTTTCATTAATTTTTAAATTTAATATATTTATAAAATAAAATATAGAAAGTGTCGACAAAACCACAGGATAAGAGAGGTACGACTCCACATAATTCCTATCACCAGAACTTTATCCCAGCCCCTCCCCTGATAGCTTTCCTGTTCATTATCCCTCTGGGAGTATGGACCCAGGGTCATGATGGGGTGCAGAAGGTAGGAGGTCTGGCTTCTGTAATTGCCTCTCCCGCTGGACATGGGTGTTGGCAGGTCGATTCATACTCCCAGCCTGTGTCTGTCTTTCCCTAGTAGGGCAGGGCTCCAGAGAGCTGCCTTGTGAGAGTTCTCCAGACTGCTCTCCACAGGTGTTAGACCAGTTTACATTCCCCACCAGCAGTGCAGGAGGGTTCCTCTGTCCTCACAGCCTCTCCTGTACCACTTGTTATTACTGACACTTCTGATGTATGACATTCTCACAGGGGAAATCATTTTTACCAGAGCACTGCTCAGCTCTGACTTGTGGTGGTGTGGGGAGTTGAACTTGGGACTTTGGAGCCTCAGGCATGAGAGTCTCTTTGCATAACCATTATGCTATCTACCTGTGGCACGCTAACATTTCAATTTTTTTATGTAATTTTTAAAAATTGTATTTATTTCCTTTGTGTTGGCCTTGTTGTTTTTGATGTTGTCATTATTGGATAGGACAGAGAGAAATGGAGAGAAGAGAGGAAGACAGACACCTGCAGACCTGCCTCACTGCCTATGAAGCAACCCCCCTGCAGGTGGGGAGCCAGAGGCTCGAACTGGGATCCTTACGCTGGTCTGCGCTTTGCACCATGTGTGCTTAACCCGCTGCACTACCGCCCGACTCCCTTTTTTTAATTAAATTTTTATTTATAAAAAGGAAACACTGACAAAAACCATAGGATAAGAGGGATATATATAACTCCACACAATTCCCACCACCAGAACTCTGTATCCCATCCCCTCCCCTGGGAATAACTTTCCTATTCTTTATCCCTCTGGGAGTATGGACCCAGGGTTATTATGGTATGCAGAAAGTGGAAGGTCTGGTTTCTGTAATTGCTTCCCCACTGAATGTGGTGTTGACAGGTCGATCCATACTCCCAGCCTGTCTCTCTCTTTCCCTAGTGGGGAAGGGCTCTGGGGAAGCAGAGCTCCAGGACACACTGGTGGGGTTGTCTGTCCAGGGAAGTCCGGTTGGCATCATGTTAGCATCTGGAACCTGGTTGCTGAAAAAAGAGTTAACATATAGAGCCAAACAAATTGTTGACCATCAGGAACCTAAAGGCTGGAAAAGTTCATATGAAGAGTTGGGGGGGGGGTCTCTGTTTTGTAGCTAGTTAGTGGGCCTATTTTAGTTATATTCCAAAGAGCTCATAACTATACTAGTTTGTTTTTTTTTTTAATCCTAAAAGCAGTTGGAGATATTTAGTGTTTGAGCTTCAGGCAGTGTGCCATATCTGTGTGTGATTATGATTTTTTAAGGACAAGTCCTGCTGCCTTTTGTTTTCAAGCTTTTGTTAGCATGGCACTTGATAGGTTGGGGTTGGATTAGGAAGTCATCTGAGTTTATGCTTATCTGGGTTGACTTCAGTGAGTTAGTAACACAGCAGACAGGATCAGGGTCTTTTTTTAAATGTTTATTTATTCCCTTTTTATTGCCCTTATTTTATTGTTGTAGTTATTATTGTTGTCTGTTGTCATTGTTGGATAGGACAGAGAGAAATGTAGAGAGGAAGGGAGGACAGAGAGGAGGAGAGAAAGATAGACACCTGCAGACCTGCTTCATCGCCTGTGAAGCGACTCCCCTGCAGGTGTGGAGCCAGGAGCTCGAACCGGGATCCTTACGCTGGTCCTTGCACTTTGCGCCACGTGTGCTTAACCCCTTGCACTACCGCCCGACTCCCCGGATCAGGGTAGTTTTAAATGAAGGCGGGTACAATGCAGGACTAGTATGCATGCATCATTGGGTTTAATCGTTTGTGCCGTTTGATCATTACAGCAATGATCTGACACCTTTCTCTCATGAAATAATATTTTGAAAAAGAAGATAAATAATATATTTTATTTTTTCAGGTAGTTGTAGACGATTCATTGCATGTCTTCTGTGTGCATGCAACCCACAGAATCATTTTGGCCCAGGTCTGCTGCCAACTGGAGCTTTTTTTTTTTCATAGAAACATTGTGTTAACTCTTTTTTTTTTTTTTTTTTTTGCTTCCAGGGTTATTGCTGGGGCTCAGTGCCTGCACTACAAATCCACTACTACTGTGGCCATTTTTTCCATTTTATTGGAGAGGACAGAGAGAAAAGAAGAGGTGAGAGAGACAGGAAGGGAGAAGGAAAGATACCTGCATACCTGCTACATTTCTTGTGAAGTGACCCCTCTGCAGGTGGGGAGCCAGGGCCTCAAACCGGGATCCTTAGGCCAGTACTTATGCTTCATACTATTTGCACTTTTAATCCAGTGTGCCACTGCCCGGCCCCCTAAACGCTAATTTAACAAAAACTTATTTTATTTGATCGAACAGAGAAATTGAGAGGTAGAGTTAGATGCCTGCAGCCTGGCATTAGCACTCGTGCATCTCTCCCCCTGCAGGTGGGGAATGGGAGCTTAAACCTGGTTCCTTGTCCATATTAATATGTATACTTAACCAGGTATGCCACCACCTGGCCCCCTTAAGTGCTAATTTTTAAGTTGATAATTTTGGATGGCCCTTGAATAGTGTTAAAATTTACTAAATGGTTCTCAGTAGGAAAAAAAAAAAAAAAAGGTTTCCAGAACCTGGTAGCTAGGTACTACATAGGCTCTGAGGACAACATAACATAAAAGGAAATATGACCTGCAATCAAAAGGTCACTGCAGGGCGGGTGGTGGTGATGGGGAATAGCATAATGGTCATGCAAAGGAGCTCTCATGCCTGAGGCTCCAAAGTCCCAGGTTCAATCCCCCCTACCACCAAAAGCCAGAGCTGAGTTGTGCTTTGTTTTTTTTTTTTTTTTTCTTTTTTAAAAAGTCACTGCAACCTAGTGGTAGTCAGTGTCCAGTCTTTACAAAAATGAGTGTCAGACTTCAGACTCGCTGCTGCTCTCATTCAAGCCTCTCAAGTTTTTACAGGGAGACATTGTTTACTATGTGGGCAGTGTAGCCTGTGGTATATTAAAAGTCTCATGCATAGTCTATGGTACTTTCTTAGAAATTTCTACTAAGATTTAACTTAACTTGCCTGGTTCATAATTAGGGGTTTTTACAGGATAATATCTGCCATTCTTCTTGTGGGGAGGCCTCTTCTTGGGCTCAGACTCCTGGTGTACCCACCTTGTTGTGCACCAGATGTGGGGGAGAGTGTCACCGGGGGCCGTAGGGGCTGAGTCTTTACAGGACTCTGTGTCCTCGACAAGAGATGACCCGGAGACCAAGCTGGTAGCAATGATCCGTTTATTGATCAGAGAGGCAAGGCTTTTAAGGGGTTGCAGAAGGAGGTAGCTTGTTTATACCATATATGGTTAAAGCAGAAAAGGGGCAGAGAGAGGTAAGGAGTTGGGAAAGCTATCAGATGAGTAATCTAAGGAATGAGGAAGCTAGGCTTTGATGTGCATGGGTATAGGGGTCCTTGCATGTCAGGAGGGTGAAGTTTGGTTATAGTCTTATTCAGGAGGGCAAGAACAAAGATTATTTAGAAGGGCAAGAACAAAGACACGAGAAAAGGGGTCTCTGATAGCGTCTGTGTACGCAGGAGAGCCATTTTGGGAATGAGGAAGTAGGGTTATCAGTGGCTAACAGACAGAGAGGTGTCCATGATGCCAACCTGACTTCCCTGGGCAGACGAACTCACCAATGTGTCCTAGAACCCCACCTCCCCAGAACCCTGCCCCACTAGGGAAAGATGGAAACAGGCTGGGAGTATGGATCGACCTGCCAATGCCCATGTCCAGCAGAGAAGCAATTACAGAAGCCAGACCTCCCACCTTCTGCACCCTGTAATGATCCTGGGTCCATACTCCCAGAGGGTTAAAGAATAGGAAAGCTATCAAGGGAGGGGATAGAATATGGAGTTCTGATGGTGGGAATTGTGTGGAATTGTACCCCTCTTATCTTATGGTCTTGTTGATCACTATTAAATCAATAATAATAAATAAGGTGTGTGTGTAGGGGGTTGGGGAAGGTTGTTCTACATAATAGTCACTGAGATGTAAAAGGACTCTTATTTTTTTTTTACTTTTTGAGAACTGTCCTACCCCCTAGAAATTTGAATTTTTATCAGTGGCAATAAAGACTGCCAGTTGTTTTCTTTGAAGTGACAAGTTCACTCCAAAGTTTTCAGGAAGAGCTGGGGAAACAGCATAATGGTCCTGTAAGACTCTCAGTGCCTGAGGCTTCAAGACCCCAGGTTCAGTCCCCAGTACCAACATAAGCCAGAGCTGAGCAGTGCTCTGGTCTTTCTCTGTATCTGTCCCTCTGTATCTCTCTCATAAAAATAAAATAACATAAAATAGTAGTTTATAATCTTGTGAGGTAATATAGGAAACAGTTATGGGGAAATAAGCTTTGAATGGAGCCCCTGCATAGGGTTAGCTGTTTTCTTTGCTTTTTCTTTTTTTTTTTATTAGGACAAAGAGAGATTGAGAAGGGAAGGGGGAGGGAGAGATGTTGTTTTCGTTCGGGCTATGTCTTTTTTGCCAGGCTGGCTTCACGGGCGGGCAACAGACGACCAGGGACTCATGGTTGAGCTGTAGGCAGTATCTCTTTATTCATGCAGGACGCAGCGCAATCTATACCAAACTAAGCTGAACTCAAGGTACCCTAAAACTCACAATGCTGTCTTTATATATACTTGCCAAGTAGGGTGGAAACAGGATGTGACATAGAGAGGGTGGAGAGAAAAGTGACTGGTGAAAATCAGAGTGTGACAAGGAGAGGATCAGGGTGTGACAAGGAGGGGGCAGAACAGGCGAGAATCCTATCACTGAACCACCAATGCCCTGGAGGGTGGTGCTTGTTAACAGTGGTTATGTAAATAGAATGCAGTGGTTATGTAAATAGAATAGTGTTAAGCAGGGGGGATTTAAACCAAATGAAACAGAAGGGGTCTCATGCATACCAACAGAGAGACACATGCAGACCTGCTTCACTTGTGAAGCATCCCCCCTGCGGGTGGGAAGTGGGGGCTGATACCCAGATTCTTGCACATGGTAAGGTGTGAGCTCAGCCTGGTACAGTCAGTCCCCCTGTCCTTTCTCCTACCTGTAAAAGCTGGCCTGCAGTAGTGAAACCACAAAATAAATCAATAAAATGAGGAACCCTATGAAGGATTCAGAAAAAGTCTAATTTGAACTGAGTCTTAGATAATTCCCTTTGATTTGATGGAAGAGACTCCTTTTTTACAGAAACCCCTGTGTAAGTTCTGGAAAAGTAGAAATGGAATGAATTCTAGGTAAGATAGTTCATCTGGGTAGTGTGCCCGGTGTGTCATGTGGTCCAAAGTTTGGGGCCTCGCTTCCTGTGCCCTGGGCTTTGGTATCTTTCCTTCTCTTCTCTCTGGGGGTGGGGGAGGTGGGGGAGAGTCATCTTGGGCCAGTAAACAAAGAAATAAATGATCATTTAAATGCGTTCTTTTTTTCTCCTCCCCTCAGGGACTAGAAAACAACTCAAGAATGTGGAGGTAGCCTATCAACCCCATGCGTCACAGCCAGAGTCACATCTACAAATTCAAACTTCTTGGATCAAAAGGTAACCACAGATATTTGAAACCATAAAAGTCTTTTTTCATTCCATGTTCCTAACATATATGGTATGTATACATATTTCTACCCTGAAAGGAATGAGCCTCTTGTATTCTGATGCCCACCTTAAGTCGGAAAGACATTAAAAGGATGGAGACCTTTGTAAAGTCATTCACCAAGTACCAAGTACAGCCCATTCTGTTAATTTCCATTCTCACAGCACTTGTATAAGGCAGGTGGTATTTGAAAAAGAAAAAAAAGGGGGGGTGGCAGGCAGTGATGCACCTGGTTAAGCACACACATTACAGTGTACAAGGATCCAGGTTCAAGCCCTTGGTCCCCCACCTGCAGGGAGAAAGCTTCGCAAGTGATAAAGCAGGGCTGCAGGTGTCTGTCTCTTACCCTATTTCTGTCTTTGCCTCCCATCTCAATTTCTGTCTCAATAAGTATTTAAAAATATTTTAATAAGTAATTTAAAAGTCTCAGTAAGTAATTAAAAATAAATAATAAGTAATTATTAAAAAGTAATTAATAATAAGTAATTAAAACTATTTTCAATAAGTAATTAAAATATTAATAAGTAATTAAATATTTTATATAAGTGATTAAAATATGTCTCAATAAGTAATTACAAATATTTTTTAATTTAAGAAAAAGAAAAAAACTGGGGACTTAGATTAGCTAAAATTTCCAAATTAAGTTGGAACTGAAATGTGGATATAATCCTTATCAATCTATCAGTGATTCAAACTGTTTCCATCATTTTACTCTAGTTAGTATCATGTAATTTACTTGGAAAAGATAATTTAATCAGTCATACAGGAAAATAGTTTGCAGCATCTTATGGTTTATCTTTACCATGTTTATTACCTAAATAAAGCTTATCTTGACTAAAGTACTTCTTAGCAATATATGTCAAAACTAAATCACCTCTACTTTTATAAACATTGTGATGTTGGTTAGAAAGTTTTTTAAGCCATTAGCTTGCTTATCACGTCGTCCTTAAAACTCTTCCATATTTGCGGGTCGGGCGGTAGTGCAGTGGGTTAAGTGCACATGGCGCAAAGTGCAAGGACCAGCGTAAGGATCCCGGTTCGAGTCCCCAGCTCCCCACCTGCAGGGGAGTCACTTCACAGGCGGTGAAGCAGGCCTGCAGGTGTCTTTCTCTCCCCCTCTCTGTCTTCCCTTCCTCTCTCCATTTCTCTCTGTCCTATTCAACTACGAATGACAACAACAACAATAATAACCACAACCAGGCTACAACAACAAGGGCAATAAAAGGGGAAAAAATGGCCTCCAGGAGCAGTGAATTCATGGTGCAGGCACTGAGCCCCAGCAATAACCCTGGAGGCAAAAAAAAAAAAAACTTCCATTTTTTTGTGATATGTAAATGAGATTATATGTTTGTAAGTATAAATCAGTTACATTCCCAATTATTATAAGTCTGACTTTAGTGATGAAAGGTGGTTCTTGAAAATATTGGGTTCAGAATGTGTAAAATGTTGTACATACCCTTCCATTCCTGCCGTTAAAACAAACAATCAAACAAACAAACAAACAAAAAAACCCCACCATGCTGGGCAGTTAAAGTAGAAGACATAAGTTTTTTTCCCCTCTAGTTTTGCATTTTTGCATATGATATTTTAGCTTTGATGTTGCTTTTATATATATATTTCAGGTCACCTACACGTGAAACCAGTGGAAGAACACTCCCTCCTTCCAGTCCACAAATAAACAAAGACCAGCCAGCAGGAGAGCACCTCCACCTGTCAGGTGAACAGAAGCTTGAAAACCCAGGTGAATCAAAATTGTCAGAAAGGCCCACAACAGAACATTCTGAGAGAACAGACTCGCTTTCCCACAGTGAACATGCTGCTCCTGCTTCTGGAAAGAGAGTGAACAGTAATGAGACAGTCTCACCATCTCCACTGTGGGCTTCACACACAAGAGGCCCTGGGTTAAAACTGGAAATCTCTCCCCTCACCCAGCAGCCAAACATGATGGAACCACGCTACTCAGAGAACTCTCTATCCAGGGAACATACACGTCAGACAACTTGCAGACCTGACGGTTGTCAGATACCACAAGTCATTTGCCAGAACCCACCGCCTCCTTTACCGCCAAAGAAATGCGCTATAACCAGTGTGCTGCAGGCAGAAAAGAGTGATTCGACCCTCGGTGTCAGACAGAAAGCGAATGCTGCGTCTAGCCTTCCAAAGCTAAGTCTCAGCACAGCTTCAGAACCAGGGTCAGAAGTGAGTACCCATGTGAATCATGGCCGGAAGGGAACATTTCAAGCCAAGGAGCGTGTTGGCAGCATACCACCCAGGTCTTCAGCTAGTGACTCTCGTGCAGACTTGGGGACAGTTCTTGATGCTTTTCCAGATACGGACACTAGTTCCCCCTGCCCAAATGAGACAGTTTCCTTAACTACCTATTTTTCAGTTGATAGCTGCATGACAGATACCTACAGGTTGAAATACCATCAGAGGCCCAGGCTCTGTTTTACAGAGAACAGTAACTTTGGTAATGATAATTCCCTAAGAACGAAAGAGGGTTAGGGCCTGTGTGTGAGATAGTGGCCTCAGTTCAGACTGCTCCCTCTGAGCAAAGATAACAAACCTAGCATACGCTGTTCACAGATAGATGATGAAAACAACTTCCTCGCTTCTCAAACATCATTACAACATAGGATCTGACTGACCAGACCCAGTGATGTATGGAACTTAAAAAAAAAAACAAAATGATGGTATTTTTATCTTCAATAGTTCCCACTTTGACTTTATGTGTGCATTATTGCATGATGATCAACTTAATGGATTATTTTGGAGATTCCCTTTGAATAGCTTTGGCTTGCTTCAAAAAAAAAAAGTGGGAAATTGGGATATAGAGAGTTTTCTATTACATATGCTGCAAGTGAATAAAAGAAATTTGTCACTTTATTTTGTGGCTAATAGGCCTTTTAGTATTAAAACCGCAGTCCTCGCAAATGTAGAGCGGTAGACAAGTAACCAAAAAGTAAGCGAGTGACAGAGTTTGGTTAGTCAAAGAAGCATAGATTTGCTTTATGTCTTAAACAATGCTGACCTATGAATTTGAGAGCATTTAGGAAGGGAAAAAAAATGCCTTAATGATAATATTCAATTTCTCTAGATCAGAAGAAACTTAATTTCGCTCCTGGAATTTAGTATCTCCAGAATGCCTAGTTCACTTATTAGTACACATGACTTCAGTCACGGAAGCTAAAAGTTAAGACTTTATTTATTTATCTTGTTACATTTTTTTTCTAATTTTTATATAAAATGTGAAATGTTTATTTTGGTTTACTTTGGGCTGCTAATAACCAGTGTTAGTAACTAATGAATGGAGGGGCCCTCTACCAGGAATGTCACTGTGACTGTCTGCATTTCCCTGCTATCTTCTTAGCAGCCTGTTGGTATCAACCCGTATCATTGACATTTTCTTGAATCTGACAATCATTTTCTTGGACTTCCATGTTAAATTTCTGCTTTCCATAGAGGGTTCCATTCTAATGAAATGTATTTTGGGACGATTTTTCTCTTTTCTACAGAACTCAATTTTACCCTGTCATAGAGACACTTATTTAAACAGGAATTTTTCAGGCTAATGATAAATTTACAAAATAAACTGTCTTTAACTGCCTTACTTCTATTAGTTATTTTATTTTGTATTATGCTGGTAAACTTGTGGTTTAGAATAGTGTTATACTCAAAGGCTGCCCTAAGGATCCCAGTTCGAGCCCCTGGCTCCCCACCTGCTGGAGAGTCGCTTTACAGGCGGTAAAGCAGGTCTGCAGGTGTATTTCTCTTCCCCTCTCTGTCTTCCCCTTCTCTCTCCATTTCTCTCTGTCCTATGCAACAACTACATCAATAACAACAATAACTACAACAATAAAACAAGAGCAACAAAAGGGAGTAAATATTTTTTTAAAAGTGTTATACTGTTCACTTCAGAAAAATGAAATAAAAGGGGGTCAGGCGGTGGCGCAGTGGGTTAAGTGCACGTGGCGCAAAGTGCAGGGACCGGCGTAAGGACCCCAGTTCGAACCCCGGCTCCCCACCTGCAGGGGAGTCACTTCACAGGCGGTGAAGCAGGTCTGCAGGTGTCTATCTTTCTCCCCCCCTTTCTCTGTCTTCCCCTCCTCTCTCCATTTCTCTCTGTCCTATCCAACAACAAAGCAACGTCAACAATGGCAATAATAACTGCAACGAGGCTGCAACAACTAGGGCAACAAAAAGGGGGAAAAATGGCCTCCAGGAGCGGTGGATTCATGGTGCAGGCACCGAGCCCAGCAATAACCCTGGAGGAAAAAAAAAAAATGAAATAAAAATTTACCTTCTGTTCATCAGTAGAAACTTTATACATATAACTTCCTGATGTGAAAATGATTAATCTATTTTATTATTTTTTTATTTATTCCCTTTTGTTGCCTTTGTTTTCTTGTTGTCGTTATTGTTGTTGTCGTTGTTGGATAAGACAATGAGAAATGGAGAGAGGAGGGGAAGACAGAGAGGGGGAGAGAAAGATGACACCTGCAGACCTGCTTCACCGCCTGTGAAGCAACTCCTTTGCAAGTGGGGAGCCAGGGACTCGAACCAGGACCCTTAAGCCAGTTCTTGCGCTTTGTGCCACGTGCTCTTAACCCACTGCACTACCGCCCAACTCCTGAAAATGATTCATCTAATATTTTGACCAAATCTCTAAAGTTAAAATATTCCAAATATAACAGATAAGAACAGCTGGCAGGAGTCTTCCTCCACTCAGCTCCTAAACTTTGTTCCACTTTTTACCTACGCCTTTTCTGACTTCAGCAGATGATTACTACTTTATATCGTCTTAATTTAGAAATACTTGAAAGTCAGCTACACTAACTTGAATTTTATCTTTTAAGAAAGCTTATTTTAACACTTTTTTAAAGTGAGGGTTTGTATATAGTCTATAAAATTCTATTTGAAATACCAGTGTATTTCATTACTGCATTTAGAACACTGTAAAGTACTAGAAAAAAAAATGGGCTTTATTGCCAGTCGTTTTAACAACTTTCAAAAATCTGTGGGTTTTTTTTTTTTTTGGCTATTTGTTTTTGGGCCAAAGTGTCCAGTTAAAAACCTATTATTTGATACACTTAAAACTAATTTTTGGTTCTTAATAGCAATTTCATAATTAGTGTTGTCAACTCCCAAGTGAGTTGCAAAGGTCACACAGAAAATGTCTGTGGACTCCTTAAAAGTACGGACCTGCCCAGCTGAACCCTATCATGTAATAGTATTAACAGGACCTGCCCAGCTGAACCCTATCATGTAATAGTATTAACAGGACCTGCCCAGCTGAACCCTCCCTACCGTGTAATAGTACTAACAACGTACAAACTGTTTTCCTTTTGGTGACTCAGCAATCCAAATGGAGGTTGAATATATTATTTACTAGCCATTCACATGTGAAAATAGTCTTTCTAGGGTGTGTACTTTGGGATGTTTTCCTCTGGTTACAAGTTTCTAACTTTTAAAAGAACGCAACCAACAATTATGTGCCGAAATAGCTTCAGGATGTGTCATTTGCATGTGAGATCCATTTATCCTGGTTTAGACTTTTTTTTTTAAGATAAACTGATTTTTTTTTAAAAAAAAAACTTAATATGATTGAACTTTTCTTTGCAGTCATCCACTGTGGCTTCTTTCTCTGTCTTGTGGATTACATACTTTATGGGAACTGGGAGTCAATTAAAGGTCTCAGGGCATGTTATAGTGTTCTACCTGTCCTCTGCTAGAAAAGTTTGTAACATTCAGTGCTTTGAGGTAGTAGGATGACTTCAAGCTCTCAGTAGTATGGGTTCTATGTTGTTGCATGTAACCTAACATTAAGATGTGAGAATTAGTTCTTTTTTTTTTTTTTTAAACCAGAGCACTGCTCACCTCTGGCTTATTGTGGAGCTGGGGATTGAACCTGGGACCTCAGAGCCTCATGCACAAGGTCTGCTTTGCTGTAAGCTGTCACCCCACCCATATGAATCCTCTTAAGTCTCACTGCCAAGTTCTTTGTTAAACAAAAGCAAATCAGACCACCAGACTAAGCTATACAAATAAATATTTTATTGTTAGACACAATTATTAGAAAGCACAATCCAATTCATTCTATCTGCTTTCTTCAGTAAAAATCTCAGTTCTGTGTCTCTCTCAATTCTTCAGCTTGCATAAAAGTTCTTCTCAAGTAGATGCAACAGTAAAGGTATAATTGTTAACTGTCTACTGAGCAAATAAAACCCTCCAAAAGATAGTCAAAAATTGAGGGGGAAGAGGAAATAGAGAGGGAGAGACAGGCACCTGCAGTACTGTTTTCATCAGTCCTGACACTTCCCCCACCCCCCATGGTGGTAGGGGTGGGGATGGCTGGGGGGGGGCGGCTTGAACTCGGGTCCTCCTTGTGCAATATAGTGTGGGCACTCAACCAGGTGTGCCACCGCCCACCCCCTTAGGATTTCATTTTAATCCTTAATGCCATGCTAAAAGGTAAAGGCACTTACTAGGTGCATAGCCTGTTTTTAATGAAAGGAAACATCCCCAAATATTTCAGGTACTTCACAAACATTGAAAGCCACCCACTTGAGAGATGAGAGCCCATTTCCTGATATACATGATGTAAAGGAATATAGAACAGGAATCTTCAGAAGGGCTCAAAGAGGTCGCTCCAGAATGCTCACCTTTCTTGATGGAACGCTAGCTGATCACTCCCAGAATATAAATTCTCATGAACAAAGTCAAGTGCTAAAACAACAATGTAGACTCCATGGAGGTGAGAGCTGAGATTCTTGTCTGGCTCCCTATAATACCTGGTCCCATAGTAGCTGACTTAGCTCACGTCTGTTTACAGAAAATAGAAAGATAAACCTGTTTTGGTTACACAAGCATTCTTAGTGCAACCACAGTAAGATAGTTCTATTTTAGGGAAGTTAAGAAAGGTAAGACACCCAGATAACAGAACAAACATACTAACTTTCCAATATTGGATATTGTATATTTTCTGTTAAGATCGTATCAATCTGGCAACAGAGGCCTCCTTAATCTAAAAAGTCAACAACCACTTACAGCCAGAGCAGTGTGGGTCTTCATTTTCAGTACAATGTTTTCTCAAAATCCCTTTCCTGCTTTTGAGGAACTCGTTTTTTTTTTTTTTTTTAAAAACTTCAGTTTAGGTTAGTGACATGAGTGTGCTTCTTAAAGAATACACTAAACTTTTAAGTAGAAATAGATGTGTAGTCAGCAATGGCATTGAGTGTTTGAGAATAGCTATTAAAGATGAATCAATGGCTAGGTCTTAAGAACTTGGGCATGAGTAGATGTGATCATTACATAGTCAGCATAGCCCTGAGATGAGCAACAATATACAAAAGGAAAGGAAAGTTCCTTAAGAGATTTGAAATTCTTCTCCTGTACAATTCCATTTGTCTTCTGTGTTCAAGGAGTCTGTAGTCAGTTTCAGAATCCAGTCCAGAAGTCAATGTCTTAAGTTAGATGCCAGGCCGACCACTCTGAAAAAGCAAGTATTTGTCAAAGTGCGTTCTCAGCCCCACTTACATACTTTATGCCAACTTGGGGAAATCGTCATGGTCTCAGTCATTTACTTACATCTAAATTGTATATATATATACCACAGCACTGTTCAGCTTTGGCTAATGGTGGTGCAGGGAGATTGAACCTGGGACTTTGGAGCCTCAGGCATGAGAGTTTCTTTGCATAACCATTATGCTATCTCCCATCCACCTTTGATTTCTATATTGTTGAGAGAGAGAGAGAGTGCACTTGGCTTATTCCTGTAAGGTCTCCATTTTCTACCCAGCCCTAAAAATCCAGGTCATTAAAAAAATAAATAAAAATAATTTCAGTTATCAGTCTCAACCAAAAAATGTGGGGAAGTAGAGAAGAGAGTGGACCTACCCTATAAACTGGCTTGACAGAGACTTGTAGATAATTAATTACCTATTTCTTCCATTTGCCCCATTCAACCCTCTGCCTTCGAATGTGTCACATGGACCAGGAGCCGGGGTACCTGGTTGAGTGCCTGTGTTATAATGGACAAGGACAGGGTTCAAGCCCTAGGTCCCCACCTGCAGGGGGCGCTTCACAAGTGGTGAAGCAGTGCAGCAGGCATCTCTCCCTCCCTTTCTCCCAAGTCCCTCTCCACTTCTTTCTATATCTACCCAGCAGATAACAAGACAAATTTGTCACACCACCCAAGAAATCAAAGGGGAGTCAGATACAAATGATAACCTGCCCAAATTTGGGGCTTGGGAAAAGGTAATAGGGACCAGGTGGTGGCGCACCTGGTTAAGCGCCCACGTTACAGTGCACAAGGACCCCGGGTTCGAGCCCCTGGTCCCCACCTGCAGGGGGAAAGCTTCCCAAGCGGTGGAGCAGGGGCTGTAGGTGTCTCTCCCTGTCTATCTCCTCCTCCCCTCTCAATCTCTGTGCCTCTATTCAATAATAAATAAATACTAATTTTACAAGATTTTTAAAAAAGGGGTGGCAACAAAATGGGAAAAATAGCCTCCAGGAGCAGTGGATTTGTGGTACAGGCACCCAGTCCCAGCGAGAACCCTAGAGGCAAAAACAAACAAACAAACAAACAAAAAACCAACCAGCCTTCATGGCAAGAAAAAAATTAATGAATCTTTAAAAAAAATTTTAAAAAGGTGATAGATTTGGGCAGATCCTCACTCTGATTCCCCATTTACTTTACCTTCTTGGATGGTGTGGCAAACTTGTTTCGTATTGTGCAAACTCTTAAGCGCTGATGACTGAGTGAAATCAACCCACAGTGCCGTCTGTCTACGTGAGCAGTGCACTGACTTCCTTCTTGGCCCCTCCTTCAACTCACTGTTTCTTTTTGGAATTTGCCTCCATTATCTTCTAGGTCCTTTGTGTCTCCCTCCTCCACTGAGTTCCCTGCCAAGACACCTGCGAGCGGTGAGGCAGTGCTGCAGGTGTCTCTCTCTCTCTCTCTCTGCCTACCCTCTCCCTCTGGATTTCTGGCTGTCTCTGTCCAACAAATAAAAATTTTAAAGAGGTGGGGTGGGTGGCGCACCTGGTTGAGCACACATGTTGCAATGCTCAAGGACCCGGGTGCAAGCCCCGTGGCTCTCACCTGCAAGGGGAAAAAAAAAGCTTCACAAGTGATGAAGCAGGTCTGCAGGTCTGTCTCTCTCCCCTCTTCCAGTCACTTTCTGGCTATGTCTATCCAATACATAAAGCTGATTAAAAATAAATTGGGGGAGGGGGTAGGCGGTGGCGCACCTAGTTAAGTGCACACAATACAGTGTGCAAAGGACCCGGGTTCGAGCCCCTGGTCCCCACCTACAAGGGTGTGAGTGTGAGGGGAGGGGAAGCTTCATGAATGGTAAAGCAGGGCTGCAGGTCTCTCTCTGCCTCTCTCCTTCCTCTCGCTTTCTGGCTGTATCTATCCAATAAATAAAGATAATAATAGTAATAATAAAAACTTTTGACCAGCATAAGGATCCCGGTTGGAGCCCCCGGCTCCCCACCTGCAGGGGAGTCGCTTCACAGGCGGTGAAGCAGGTCTGCAGGTGTCTGTCTTTCTCTCGCCCTCTCTGTCTTCCCCTCCTCTCTCCATTTCTCTCTGCCCTATCCAACAACGATGACATCAACAATAACAACAGCTACGACAACAATGAAAAACAACAAGGGCAACAAAAGGGAGTAACTAAATAAATATTTTAAAAAAAAAAACTTGGGGGGGGAGGGAGCAGGCAGTGGCGCACCTAGTTAAGTGCACACAACAGTGTTCAAGGACCCCAGTTCGAGTCCCTGCAAGGGTGTGTGTGTGTGTGTGTGAGAGAGAGAGAGAGGTGGAGGGGGAACTTCAAAATGGTAAAGCAGGGCTGCAGGTGTCTCTGTCTATCTCTATCTCCCCTCTTCCCTCAATCTCTCTGTCTCTACCCAACTTTTGTATTTCACTCCTCTGACGACCCATCAGTCCCAAGAAAGCTCCCAGGTGGCTCAAAGGATCGTCTCCCTTCTTCCAGGTTAGTGCAGCGACTCCAGATCAGCGGGTTTCATTCCCAAGGTTGGAAAATGAATGAAGCCAGACACTGCCCCCCCCCCCCCCAGCGCGCAGCTGCCCCGTGTGACCGCGGGGATGTCACCCGCTCTCGCGAGAACACACTTTCCTGCCCTTGCTTTTCTCTCCCCCGACCCCCGACCCCTGACCCCCGACCCCAGACACGTCCACTCCGCCTTCCAAGTGAACCAACTTCTCACCAGGGCAAGAGATACACGAAGAGAAACAACATCACGTCGATGAGGAGGAAGAGCCACAGATCCAGCCAGTACGAGTGTTTGGGAAGCGGCTGAGCTCCGATCGGAGGTCGCGCTTCATGGTTTTGCTGCTGTTGCTGCCTCCCCGCCTCTCCCGGGCCTCGCCGCTCCCGGATCCCGTTCGGCACACCTGCCGCTACCGCCGCCTCCGCTGCCTCCGCGCCGCCCTCCATGTTGCACAGTGAAACCGCGCCTGAGATACCAGCGACTGGGGAAGATGCTCAAACACCTCACTTCCGCGTTCCCTCGCTGCCTTTTAACACCTCGGCCGTAGCCCCGCCCCACCGGAAGGGAGCCCTGTCCCCGCCCCTTCTCGTTGCGCCTGCGCGCCTGGCTGCTCTGCCTCCGTGACCGCGGGCACACGGCGCCCTCCGCTGCCGGAAGTGGGGTGAGCGGCTCATCTCCACCCACTTCCGCCCCGCTGCTTCCCGGGAGGAGAGCGGGTTTTTCAGGTTTTTGGGGTCTTCCTGGGGAACGGCCCGCGGTGTCCCTAGCGGAAGTCACATCTCTCATCAGGAGCTGGGGACCTGTCCAGGTCGCTTCCTAATTCCATGTGGAGCCTTCTGGAAAAGGTTTCAGTAGTGTCCCTAGATTGTTGCACTTTATTCATCCCCTTAATAGTTTTCAGCTGGCGTCTTGCACAAAAGTAAAAGACTCTGGGGATGGGGGCCTGGGGGGAGAATACAGATCCGAGAAGGATGGCAGAGGACCTAGTGGGGGTTGTATTGTTATATGGAAAACTGGGAAATGTTATGCATGTGCAAACAAACTGTTGTATTTACAGTCGAATGTAAAACATTAATTCCCCAGTAAAGAAATTTAAAAAAAAAACAAAAGTTTTCAGCGAGGGGGGAGGCGGTGATGGCGCACCTGGTAGAGTGCACAGGTGACCTTAAGCAAGGATCCGGGTTCAAGGCCCCGCTCCCCAACTGCTGGGGGAGTGATTGCAGCAAGGGTGCAGGTGTCTCTCTTCCTCTCCTGTTGTCCTGTCGGTCTCCCTCCCACCCCTCTCAGTTTCTGTCCTATCAAAAAGGAGAAATATATGGGAGTGTGTGTGTGTAACTCTGAGCAAGTGAAATTATGGCTGTGAGCTTTGTTTCGTGGGCATGGTGGGGGGAGGCAGAGAACAGATCTTGCAAAGTTTGCCAGTGCCTTCCTCACGGGAGTGAATTTTGGAGTCATCTGAGGACCTGGACCTGTGATGCCAGCAGTGAAGACCATGAGCTGGGCCCTTGCTGGGGAGGAGAAGTTGGCACTTAGCTTCTTTCAGCTTCCAGCTGTGGCTCAGACTAGTATGAACGGGTCATCTTGGGGGGCGGCGGGGACCTCATAGTTGTTGTTTTTTTATATTTATTTATGTATTCCCTTGTGTTGTCTTTGTTGTTTTATTGTCGTAGTTGTTGTTGTTGTTGTTGATGTCATTGTTGTCATTGATAGGACAGAGAGAAATGGAGAGAGGAGGGGAAGACAGAAAGGAGGAGAGAAAGACAGACACCTGCAGACCTGCTTCACCGCCTATGAAGCGACTCCCCTGCAGGTGGGGAGCTGGGGGCTCGAACCAGGATCCTTCTGCCGGTCCTTGTGCTTTGCGCCACGTGCGCTTAACACACTGCACTACCGCCCAGCCCCAGTTTTTTTGTTTGTTTGTTTTATTAAGACTTTATTTATTTATTAATTAGAAAGATAGGAGGAAGGAGAGAAAGAACCAGACATCACTCTGGTACATGTGCTGCCAGGGACTGAACTCAAGACCTTATGCTTGAGAGTCCCAATGCTTTATCCACTACGCCACCTCCCGTACCACTTTTTATTTTATTTTATATTTTTTAATTTCTTTACTGGGGGATTAATGTTTTACAGTTAACAGTAAATACAATAATTTGTACATGCGTAACATTTCCACACAACAAATACAACCCCCACTAGGCCCTTCTCTGCCATCCTGTTCCAAGATCTGAGCCCCCCCGACACACACACCCCAGAGTCTTTTACTTCAGTTGCAGTACAACAACTCCAGTCCAAGTTCTGCTTATTTTCCCTTCTGATCTTGTTTTTTTCAACTTCCATCTATAAGTAAGATCATCCCATGGAAGCTCATAGTTATTACTCCTCTGTGATGATAAGGAGGGTTTGGTTAGACTTGTCAACCCCCATGTCCAGCAGAGAAGTAAGTACAGAAGCCAGACCTCTCATCTTCTGCACCCCACAGTGATCCTGGGCTCATACTCCCAGAGGGAGAAAGAATAGGACAGCTTCCAAGGGAGGGGATGGGATGGTGGTGGGAATTGTATTGAATTGCACCCCTTGTATCTCACAATCTTGTCGATCATTATTAAATCACTAATAAAATACAATTTTTTAAAAAGAATGTTTTTCTTCTTCCTGGTACAGGGAAGACCCCCCCTTTCTTTTAAAATTTTGTTTATTTATTATTAGAGACAGAGAAATAGAAAGGGGAGGGAGAGGTAAAGAGGGAGAGAGACAGAGAGACACCTGCAGCCCTGCTTCACCACTCGTGAAGCTTTCCTCCTGCAGGTTGGTTCCAGGGGTTTGAACCCGTGTCCTTGTGTACTGTAATGTGTGCGCTTAGCCAGGTGTGCCACCGCCTGGCCCCAAGAAGACCCCTTTTACACATGAGAACTTTTGTCTCAAAAAGTAAAAGGAAGGTTAAAAAAAAAAGTGCATTCTTCCCAAGTGCCTTTTATTTTTTAAAAAACAATACTCCGGGAATCAGGCGGTAGTGCAGCAGGTTAAGCAAGAGTGACGCAAAGTTCAAGGACCGGCATAGGGGTCTGGGTTCAGGCCCCGGACTCCCCTGCAAGGGAGTCGCCTCACAGGCGGTGAAGCAGGTCTGCAGGTGTCTTATCTTTCTCTCCCCCTCTCTGTCTTTCCACCTGTCTGTATTTCTCTCTGTCCTATCTACCAAGGATGACATCAATAACAATAATAACTATAACAACAACTAAAAAAAAAAGGGCAACAAAAAGAAAACAGTACTCCAAAGTGGCATCATTTATTTGGGGGGAGGGGGTGACATGCTCAGAACCACATCACTCCCCCCTCCCCAATTCTGACACTTTCCTAGAAGTGTCAGATTAAAAACTAAGCAGTTGTCTGCGGAGGGAATGGAGTTTGTGACTGAGTGCTAAGGAATCTCAGAAGGGGAGAAGAATGTAGATGAGGATGAGACTGAGTGAATGGAAAACTTGGAACCATATTTCCCTACAGCTGTTACATCAGTTTTCCAGCCATCCTGTGTCTCTGCAGGCCTGTCTCACCCACCGCTTTTTCTTGGCTCACCTTACACATTGCTGGATGTAGATAAGATAGTGATTGGCTTCGGGGAATTAAAAAGCACAACATTGCTCAAGACGTTCCTCCTCCTCATTGAGCTGCCCAACCAGATCCAGAGTGAGGAGGTCATGGTGAATCTTCATTTCTGATAGTGTGCTTCTGGGACCAGTGAAATAGCTCACTTAGCTAGTGCGCTGGTTGGCCATGTTCACAGCCTGTCAGGTTTGAACCCCACCCCTACGGCACTGAAAGGAGCTTTGGTGCTGTTTGTCTTTCTCTCCATTTCTCTCTCTAGCAAAAAAAAGTGAAAAAGAAAATGCTTCCTTTTTTTGTTTTGTTTTCAGAGTGGCTGAACTTCTGGTTTTATCACCCTGGAAAGATTTAGAACTGTCTTTTCTAAAATCTGACATCACAAGCCCCGAGAAAAGAATTACCAATACTCTTTGGTTTGGTGTTTGTATTTAAGTACTGTTGTTGCTGTAGTTTACATCTGTTATCAAATGGCCTGCATTTCTCCTGAGTGGCCACTACTATATGGTTTCACTCATATGGACAATATAAAGAACTGAAACACAAGAGCTCATTTAAAAAAAGAATATCGGGAGTTGGCGGTAGCACAGCGGGTTAAGCGCAGGTGGCGCAAAGCACAAGGACAGGCATAAGGATCCCGGTTCGAGCCCCCGGCGCCCCACCTGCAGGGGAGTCGCTTCACAGGCGGTAAAGCAGGTCTGCAGGTGTCTCTCTCTCCCCCTCTGTCTTCCCCTCCTCTCTCCATTTCTCTCTGTCCTATCTAACAATGATGATATCAATAACAATAATAACTACAACAATAGAAAACAACAAGGGTAACAAAAATGGAAAAATAAATATTAAAAAACAGAATATCAAAGTGTAGCTAAAAATTAGTGAAAACTATGCTTGCTATCTTTGGTGGGGGGGTCGAGCCTAGGGTCAGGAGAAGGACACAGAACTGGGGTGGTGGTTGTGGTATGAAGTATATCCTTGTAATCTGATAATCCTGTAAACCATTATTAAATCACAAATAAAATAAATTTTAAAAAAGGATTATCAAAACTGAGAAGGCCCCAGCTCCCCACCTGCAGAGGGGGGTCGCTTCACAGGTGGTGAAGCAGGTCTGCAGGTTTCTATCTTTCTCTCCCCCTCTCTGTTTTCCCCTCCTCTCTCCATTTCTCTCTGTCCTATCCAACTACGATGACATCAGTGGCAACAATGACAATAACGCGGACAACAACAAGGGCAACAAAATGGGAAGAAAGTGGCCTCCGGGAGCAGTGGTTTCATAGTGAACCCCAGCGATAACCCTGGAAGAAAAAAAAAAAGCATTGGACTCTCAAGCAGGAAGTCCGGAGTTTAATCCCCAGCAGCAATGTACCAGATTAGTGTCTGGTTCTTTCTCTCTCTCTCCTTCTATCTTTCTCATAAATAAATAAATCTTAGAAAGAAAGTTTGTTAGATAAAGTGAAGGTTCTAACGTAAATACAGCTTGACAGAGTTTTTTCAGAGAAACCGCTCCACGAAGCTATCTTAACTTACTGAATACACAGGACAAAAATGTGGGGCTTTGAATCCTGGGGAGCCTTGGCTTCCATTGCTCAGATCTCCTTGGAATGGTTTCCTGGGGGCACAAGCAGGGGGGGTGTAGCAGCTGGCTCCTTGCTGGAGATGGTTCCTGCATGGCTGCTTCACAGGACATGTGCCTGTGTGCAGTATAAGCTTCTGCAAACACCCTGCATCTTTACACCCAAAGAGTCCTGTGATGGTAGCTTACCTGGTGTGTTTTACATGGTTCTGTCCCCCCCCGGCCCCCCGACATAAACTGCTGAGCGATTTCCCTTACCTGGTTCAACTTTAAGAATAAATGGGCCTGGGGAGTCAGGCAGTAGTACAACGGTTAAGCGCACATGGCGCAAAGCGCAAGGACTGGTAAAGATCCTGGTTTGAGCCCCCAGCTCCCCACCTACAGGGCAGTCGACTCGCTTCACAGGCAGTGAAGCAGGTCTGCAGGTGTCTTATCTTTCTCTCCCCCTCTTTCTCTTCCCCTCCATTTCTCTCTGTCCTATCCAACAATGATGACACCAATAACAACAACAATAATAAATACAACAATAAAACAACAAGGGCAACAAAAGGGAAAATAAATAAATATTTAAAAATTTTAAAAAAAAGAATAAATGGGCCTATGTGTGTGAATTGGCAGATGTTAAAGGTGGAGTATCTGGTGGTAGAAGGTATCCGGAGTTCCAGTTCACTCTCCCTAACTGTCTGGGTAGGAACAACTGTGTAGTTTATCACTGTGTACGACTTCAGGGAAAAAAAAACAAAAAACAGAGCAGATCTTGTGATCTACCGGTTTGGGGTTCAGTGTATTTGGGGTTTGTCACCTGTCACATTGGCATCGATCAACCACATTGCATGTGTCCCTGAGTCTGGAGGAGCAGCCTGAATAGTGAAATAACTGACGGGAGGGGAGGGTGACATCTGGCCTGCAGCCTGGCACTGACCTCACCCAGGGGTTTGGAGTTAGCATTCTGAAGTGGTTGTCTTTGCCTTCAGTTCAAGGAGGTTTGGAAGCTGGCAATATACCAAGATAGTCTGGGTTTTTGGTTTACCCATATATGTATCATCTTCCCATGTTTGACCGCAAACTAGGAGAGCAAGAAAGGTTACACTAACTCAGGCCACACTAGGGTGGGTCATGTCCCAGCCAAAACACTCAGTCGGTGAGCAGTGACCAGTGGAAAAAAAAAACAAAACATGAGGGTTGGTTACAATGTGGATTTGGAATGGCACCTAGGCAAAGCCCAACATTGTACCTTGTTTAAATGCAGGGGAGGAAAGTCCTTTCTAATGTTTTTAATCAGCCAAATGATAGCTTTTGAGCTATTATAGAAGGTTTTCTGTATCTAGTTAACTCACCAAGAAAACAGTGTATTGAGACCGTTTTCTTAGTCATGCGTGTTATGTGCTGTCACCCTCCTGTTTTCCAAATGTGGCCCTTAAGATACTTGCTCTGGCAGAAATGAAAATTTGTTCAGGTTGGGGCCAGGACGTGACACATCTGATTAAGCATTTGCAACACAGTGAGCAAAAACCCAGGTTCAAGCCCCTGGTCCCCACCTGCAGGGAGAAAGCTTCACAAGTGGTGAGGCAGGGCTGCAGGTGTCTCTCTGTCTCTCTCCTTCTCTATCTCTCCCTCCTCTCTCAATTTCTCTCTGTCTCCACCCAATAATAAATAAATAAAAACATTAAGGGGGCTGGGCAATGGCAATCTGGGTTAAGCACACATGGTACGAAGCACAAGGATCCCAGTTCAAGCCTACAGGGGCAGTCGCTTCACAAGAGGTGAAGTAGGTCTGCAGGTGTCTTTCTCTCCCTCTCTCTATCTTCCCCCCTCTCTCAAATTCTCTCTGTCCTCTCCAAACGAGAAAATGGAAAAAAAAAAAACCGGCCAGAGGAACAGTGGATTCATTTGTAGTGCAGGCACTAAGTCTGGAGGCAAAAAAAAAAAAAAAAAAAAAGGAAAGAAAAGAAAGGAAAACGAAAACATTTTAAAAAAGACATATTTAAAAGAAAAAAATTGCTCAGGTCTACCTGCTGACATAGTTAATCCGATTGACAAGTATTTGGAAAATTGGTCTGAGGGAGTGTTGTGTCTGTGTTTGACGTACTAAGAAAACAGTAAGAGTTGATAGCACAGTTTGAGAGAGAACCAGAGGTCAAACTGGCTTGAGACCAACCGTCTCCAGTTGCCATTTGATAAATGACTCAAGAAAGACTTTGCTAGCAACGTTTTATCTTATGTTGGTTTTTTGTTTATTGTTTTTTTCCCCCCTTTTCTATTTCACTCATGGAGTAGGGAGACCCAGCAAAGGAGAAGAATAAGTTGAAGTGAATTTTTCTGAGATGGTAGGGGAAGCTGACTACTTTCTGAATCTTTTTCCTCAAGAAAGTTCCTTTTAATGCTGGTTTCACAATGGTCTTTCAGTTGCCCTGGAAATACTGAGTTCTAAGTGTCCCGCAGTTGTTTTAGCCATAAAGTTTACATCAGGAGGCTCTATGGGCTCCTTTAGCGCCTGCCTTAGCGAGCCAGGGCGTCTGTAAGAGGACTCTGCTTAGTTTGAGTGAATGAGAGTGGAGTCTTGCGTGAAGGCTACAGAATCTAAGTTGGCTCTAAGGATTTAGGGATATATATAATAAAGGAGTGTGCAAGTCCACCGTTCACCTCCTCAGTCTTAGCACAAAGAAGAGTAACTCATTAGTCTGAGTATAATAAAAGAAAACGGTGACAAGGTTAATTACCATAAGCCAGGCTTTTAAAATAAGCCAGTAATTGAAATCAGAAATGCTAACTGGCTTATCTCACTTCACATTATTCCTTTAAGCTCCATCCAAGATGAGGCAAAGGAGATGACTTTGCCATTTTTAATAGCTGAGTAGTGTTCCATTATGTATATATAGCACAGCTTTCTTAGCTGCTCATCTGTTGGACATTTGGGTTGCTTCCAAATTTGAACTATTAAAAATCGTACTACTATGAAATGTGTATACACAGATCTCCTTGAATGCATGTATTTGCTGCCTTTGGTTATATTCCCAGGAGAAAAAATTGCTTGGTCATAGGGTAGGTCCATTTCCAGCATGCTGAGAATTCTCCAGACTGCTTTCCACAGGAGGTTGAACCAGTTTGCATTCCCACAAAAAGAGAAAGATGACCACTTGATGATCTTGCTCACAAGTGGCATTTAAGAAACTAAAGGAAAGCGCAAAGTAAACCTGGGACTGGATTTGGTATATTGAACCAAAGCAAAGGACTCTGGGGAAGAAGGGCAGGGGGAGTGGTGGGGAGTCCTGGTGTCTGATAGTAAAAGATCTGAATCAGGGGTGTGAGTATTTTGCATTATTTTTTTCACTCCCCTATCACTATCACGGGGCGATGAGAAATTGTAGCCACGTGTCAATAATTGCATGGTAAGCCAGTAACTGCCTAATGAGGGAGAGAGAGAGAATATTCTAGCTGGGTTAGGGACTAGGGTAAGTAATCCAGAGGAGGGGTTATGGGTCTCTGGTCTTAAAGAAGTTGACAATTTTAATGTGTATCTGAGGCAAGATTTCCTTCTTGCTCTGCTGGTAAAATGGCCGTGTTGCAGGATGAGCAAGGCTGCCTCAGAATGCCCTGTTGTGAAAGAACAGGTTCAGTTGCTTGCTTTGCATTTCCTGAAGGGGTACTGCCTCCCGTTCTTTCCGGCCGAGACACACAGACTCAGCATGGCAGGAGCAGTCTAACCCCATCTGTGTGTGAGGCCAGAACTTGACACATCTTTTGAAATTCGCATCCACTTCACAGGATTTTAAGAGGTGGTAGGGAATTCTGAAGCTGGATAGAGAAGCTTGAGGTTTCGGAACTAAGAACACCTTTCTCGCTGCCCTGCGCAATGATAGTGAATTTGCATAGCAAATTCCTACCTCCAACAATTACTGGTGAGGAGACAGAAACCAGAAAGACATGATAAGCCTTCAAAGGCCTAAGGATATGTGGAAAAACACTTGATCAACACTAGAGATGTGTACAGACAAACTTGTTGAAATTTGATGATTTTTCAATAGTTTTTATTTGGCTTTGAGATACTTGGTTTACATGCCTATAGGTATTTCCGAAGGACCCTTTTCCACCACCTCAAAAATCATTAGTGTCCCTCTAACAAAGCCCACTGGATCATTACCCCCCACACCCTTATAGCCCTTGTTGTCCTGAGTTCTGCTGTCCAAGTCCAGAGTCTTTGTTGGGCTTTCCCTATTTGCCTGGCTTTGTTGTCCCTTTGTGGGAAAAGTGATTCTAGATTTTCATTTCATGTGAGTCCCTCAAGTATCTCTTGTAGGTCTGGACTGCCAGTCATAAATTCCTTCAGCTTGGAATAGTGGAGAGGAAGTGTCCAAGCTTTGGGTCCATGATTGTTCAACAATTTGTTTGGCTTCGTATGTTAACTCTCTTTTCAGTCACCAGGTTCCAGATGTCATCAGGATGCCGGCCAGGCTTCCCTAGACTGAAGACCCCACCAATGTGTCCTGGAGCTCCGCTTCCCCAGAGACCCATCCTACTAGGGAAAGAGAGAGAGAGACTGGGAGTATGGACCAACCAGTCAACGCCCATGTTCAGCAGGGAAGCAATTACAGAAGCCAGACTTTCTACCTTCTGCAATACTCAATGACCCTGGGTCCATGCTCCCAGAGGGATAGAGAATGGGAAAGCTATCAGGGGAGGGGATGGGATATGGAGATTGGGTGGTGGGAATTGTGTGGAATTGTACCCCTCCTACCCTATGGTTTTGTTAATTAATCCTTTCTTAAATAAAAATAAATAAATAAATAAATAAATTCCTTCAGCTGTAGCTCCTCTGAAAACCTCTTTGTGCCTCATTTAAACCAAACTGATGGGTGACCTAGTAGGAAAAAGTATTCTTGGATTAAAGCCCTATTCTCTGTAGAGCTCTGAATATACCCTGCCAGTCCTTTCTTGCCTTTAGAGTTTCTTTTTAAATATGTTTTTTTTAATTTATAAAATAGAAACACTGATAAGACCATAGTATAAGAGGGGTACAATTCCCACCACCAGAACTCCCTATCCCCTCCCTGATAGCTTCCCTATTCTTTATCCCTCCGCGAGTATGGACCCAGGGTCATTATGGGGTGCAGAAGGTGGAAGGTCTGACTTCTGTAATTGCTTCCCGGTTGAACATGGACATTGGCAGGTCGTTCCATACTCCCAGGCTATCTCTCTCTTTCCCTACTGGGGTAGGGCTCTGAGGAACCAGAGCTCAAGGACCTTTAGAGTTTCTGTGGAGAAATCAGCGGGTAGACTTACGGGATTTCTCTTACAGATGGCTCTGATTTTTCTGTAGTAGCTTTCAGAATCTTCTCTTTGATTTTAATCTTCACCATGTTAACTGTAATATACCTTGATGAACTTAGGTTTGGGTTAATTTTTCTTCGAGCCTGTTGTGCCTCCTGAGTCTCAAAATCTATTCCCTTCTTTAATGGGGAATTCTTAACTAAGATGTCTTCAAATAATGGGGCCACCAGGTAGTGGTGCACCTGGTTAGGTAAACACATTACAGTGCACAAGGACCTGGGTTCAGAGCCCCTGGTCCTAATCTGCAGGGGGAAAGTTTCACGAGTGGTGAAGCAGGATTGTGGGTCCCTCTCTTTCTTTCTCTCTCTCTCTCCTCCTTGTCGGGACTTAAGCCAGCCCCCCCCCCCCCCCCCCCCGCTCTGCTCCATCCTCCATTGCTGATACTATGGCCTATTTACATAATCATTGTTTTGCCTGAGACCCCCACCTGCCTGCAATGTATTAATTAATCCCACTGGTTAAAACCTTTGCAACAGTTGCTAAGGGAGTTTATATCTAGCCCGCTCATTCTTTTTCTCCATTCCCTTTCCTAGCCATTTCCTTTTCCGACTTGCCACTTCCAGTTTTCTGAGACATAAAAGCATTGTCTCTGATCAATAAAGGCATTGCGTTCCCACACTGACACGAGTTCCTGGTCTCTCTCCCGCATCGCTGAGTAAGCAACAGCCCAGGTTGGCTCCAGTCAAGTTCACTCCAACCCAGGGAGCACATGCCCGGGAAGAAACACCCTCACACGAGCCCGGCACTCCTCTCCTCCCAATTTCTCTCTGTATCTCTCCAATAATTAATAAATACAAATATCTTGTGAAAAAATGGTCTCTTCAGCATAGGAATCCCGGTTCTAGCCCCCGGCTCCCCATGTGCAGGTGAGTCGATTCTCAGGCAGTGAAGCAGGTCTACAGGTGTCTTTCTCCCTTTCTGTCTTCCCATCCTCTTTCCATTTCTCTCTGTCCTATCCAACAACGATGACATCAATATAACTACAACAATAAAACAACAAGGACAACAAAAAGGAGTAAATAAATAAATACAAAAAAAATTTTAAATGGTCTCTTCAAATAAAAATTCTGACGCTTTCTCTCTTCCCTTTTTTGTACTCCATGACATAAATGTTCCTCCTATTGATGCTGTCCTATAAATTATCTACATTTGTTTCAGTGTGTTTTCCTTTTTTGCATTTTTGTTTAGCTTTTTTTTTTAAAAAAATATATTCATTATTGGATAGAGACAGAGAGAAATTGAGAAGGGGAGATAGAGAGGGAAAGAGACAGAGAGATACCTTCAGCCAGCCCTGCTTCAGCACTGGTGAAGCTTTCTCCCTGCAGGTGGGGGCCAGGGGCTTGAACCCAAGTCCTTGTGCACTGTGATGTGAGCACTTAACCTGCTATGCCACCACCTGCCCATTGCTTCTTCTCCAATATGTTCTCATTCTGGATTTGATGTGTCAATTTTCTTGCAGATGTTCTCCTCTCCTGTCTTTTAGCTGTCACTGCACTACTCATTCCTCTGGACACTTACGAATTTATCTATAAATTCCCTCATTATGTATATTGCACAAAGTAAAAGACTCTGCATTGGGGGGAGGGCTCAGGTCCTGGAAAGTGATGGCAGAAGAGGACCTAGTGGGGGTTGAAAAAAGACTGAGAAATGTTATGCATGTGCAAACTATTGTATTTTACTGTCATCTGTAAACCACTAATCCCCTAATAAAGAAAATATACATATATATATATATATATATATATAGAGAGAGAGAGAGAGAGAGAGAGAGAGGGAGAAACACTAACCAAACCAAGAGACCCCTCACAGAATGGGAGAAGATCTTTACATGCCATACATCAGACAAGAGGCTAATCACCAGAATATATAAAGAGCTTGCCAAACTCAACCACTAGAAAACAAATGACCCCATACAAAAATGTGGAGTGGACATGGATAGAATATTCACCACAGAAGAGATCCAAAAGGCTGAGAAACACACAGATCCAACCTCCCCTTAGTAGCCTTCCCTTCCCCGTTCTCCAGTCCCCAAAACTTCTGCCATAGACTCTCTCTCTCTCTCTCTCTCTCTCCCTCATTCTCTCTTTCTCAGAATTAGACAATTTCATTGTTTTGACTTTCCCCATAATTTTCGTCTTGCAGTTGAAAAATGTTGGAGAGATGAAGTAGTCTGTGTAGCAATAACCAGATGCTCCTGTCAACTCATAGCTAATCATTTCCCCAAAATGGAATTCTACAAAATATTCTTCCAAAGTGTGAATAGGTTTTCACAAGGTGGAGGAATAAGGGCTGAGACTCCATGTTTTCACATTGTGGAAAATGGATCAGTCAGTCAAGGGGATGTCCGAGGTAGCAGGTCCTTGAAAGGCAAGGCCCCTGGGCCTATGAGCAAAAATCTGGCAAAGTAGGCCTTCTGTGAACCCCTGACCTTTCTCTTAGGATGATTAGAGAAAGCTGAGAAAATGACAAAGACTTTGGAGACTCTCTGGGAAAATGATAATTGTCTAACTACATGAACTTTTGCCTCAGCTGTATCTTGCTCATGTTTTGAGAAACTGACTTTGCTTATGCACCTGAATTATGTTTCAAGAAACCTTATGCAGAGCCCGCATAATTAAGCTTCTTGCTGTGTGTTATAAAAGGACTGTGAGAATGTAAATCTGGGCGCTCAGTCATTGGGCTGGGGCCCTACCAACCCCACTGCACTGCATTCCTTCTTTTCTCAATCCTAGCGCCCTCTCCATGTACTGCTGTTCCTGGTCGGCTGGATCCCACTAGAGGAAGCAGAGCTCCAGGACACATTGGTGGGGTCATCTGTCCAGGGAAGTCTGTTTATCATCATGCTAGCATCTGGAACCTAGTGGCTGAAGAGAGTTAACATACAAAGCCAAACAAATTGTTGACCAATTATGGACCTAAAGGCTGGAATAGTGCAGATGCAGTGTTGGGGGGGGGGTGTGTCCTCCATTTTGTAGATAGCTAGTAGGCATATTTTAGTTACATTCCATGTGTGCTTAACCCACTGTGCTACCGCCCAGCCCCTATTTTAGCTATATTGCATAGGGCCCGTGGCTATCTAGTTAGGTTTAGAATCTTTAAGGGTGCTCTCGGCTTCTGTGCTGAAAGGGAATAAGAGAGTAGGGTATGGAAGGGTTTAGGGAAGAGAGGTGTGACTCAGACCCAGGTGACAGCAGTGCAAGTGATGAGAAATGGTTGCACTCCTGGGTGTGTGTGTGTACGTGTTATGCTTCACTTTTTTTCTTTGGAAAACTCAAGTGCATACAAAAGCAAGGAGGTCAGTGCTATGAATTCTCAGGTTCCTACTCAGTTCCTGTTGAGCCAGTCGTCTTTATGGCCCAGGCACTTCCCAACAGCTGTAACAGTTAACCAACTTCTGGCCAATGTTATTCTCTCTATAGGCCTCCCCTCTGCTTCCCCCAACCCCCAAATTGAGGAGGAAAATTGCAATGTAGATCCCAAGTGGGTTTCCCAGCTTTTTCTCCTCCCCCCACTCCCACCCCCTACCCGTCTCCTCTGTCTAGCCCCCTGTGCTGCTGTCTTCGGGGGGCCTTCTGTCTGCTTGGTTTCATATACTCAGGACTTGTACTTACTGCCTGCCCCCTTCATTCATCCTTTCATCCTCTACGCCTTCTTAAACAACTAGTAGCAATGTCATTCCTCAAATTCAAGCCCCTCAAGAGAGGTTGTTTATTTTTTTAATTGGGGGGGCTTAATGGTTTATAGTAGATACAGTTGTTGGTACATGAGTGTAAAAAAAAATCTCAGTTTTCTGCACAACACTGTCACCCCCAGTCCTGGTCCTCCTCTACCATCAGGCATCAAGACCTGAAAGCCCCCCTACTCCCACCCCCAGCCCCAGAGGCCTTCAGTGTGGTGCAGTTCACCAAACCCCATCCACGTTCTGCTGTCTCTGTTCTTATTTCTCAACTTCTGCCCAGGGGTGAGATCATCCGTGTTCATCTTGGGTCCCGTTAGCTGTGTCATTATTTCTTCTGCATGGAGTTCATAAACTGGCCAACGTGTGTCAGACTGGCCACCCTGGGGTCAGGCACCTTCTTTTTGGTCAATCAACTCGGCAGAGTAACAGAATCAGTTTTCCCAAGGAAGGTTGATGTTATTGACAGTCGCTTAGCTAACAACATGCTGTTCTCCAATATCAAACAATACTGGAAATTTAGTACTAAAATTGAGCATTATTGCAAAAAAAATTTTATTTGCCTCCAGGGTTATTGCTGGAGCTTAGCAACTGCACTGCAGTCCACTGCTCTCAGAGGTCTTTGTTTCTTTCTTTCTGCATTTTATTAGACAGGACAGAGGGGAATTGACGGGAGAGGGGAGAACAGAGACGGAGAGAGAAAGACAGACACCTGCAGACCTGTTTCACTACTCGCAAAGCTTTCCTGGTGCAGGTGGGCACTCGGG
Organism: Erinaceus europaeus; assembly: GCF_950295315.1. Lineage (NCBI taxonomy): Eukaryota > Metazoa > Chordata > Mammalia > Eulipotyphla > Erinaceidae > Erinaceus > Erinaceus europaeus. The sequence continues at coordinate 15,074,922 of NC_080163.1, forward strand.
GATTTTTTTTAACATGCACTCAACCAGGTGCACCACCACCTGGCTCCTCACTTTCAGTTTTTTCACTTTGAAATGAGGTTAGTGCTGTTCTTGTTATGTTTCACATAGGAAACTGAGTATAATTTAAGAGCTAAAAGCATTCTGATCCTTTATTTTTCTAAGATGCACGTGAAAGTCTACAATAACTAATATAGTATTTTCATTTTCATTTTTTTTTTAACCAGAGCAATGCTCACCTCTGGCTTATGGCGGTGCAGAGGATTGAACCTGAGAATTTGGAGCCTCAGGCATGAGAGTTTCTTTACGTAACTGTTATGCTGTTTACCCCTGCCTAAATAACTAGTATTTTCATTTATTTATTTATTTATTGCCTCCATGGTTATCACTGGGGGGCTCGGTGCCAGCACCGCAAATCCACTATTCCTGGAAGCCATTTTTTCCCTTTCCTTTTTTAAAATTTTTTTCCTCTTATACAATAGGATAGAGAGAATTGAGAGAGGAAGGGAAAATAGAGAGAGAGAGAAAGACACCTGCAGACCTGCTTCACCGCTTGTGAAGTGACCCCCCTTGCAGGTGGGGAGCCAGGGGGCTCTAAACAGGATCCTTGAGCTGGTCTTTGAGCTTGGTACTATGTGCACTTAACCCAGTGCAGCACCACCCAGCCCTCCACTAGTATTTCCTATGCCATGTTTGTAGTGAAGTTATAAAAAGAGCAGTGAATTTAAGGTCTTGACTTCCCAAAATATTATATATCCTTAATTACTGATTTAAAGTCATTCCCCACACCCCAAATACAGTTTTATGGAAGCTTAATTGGCAGATTCATTTTTCTTTTTTAATACCAGACATTAATCTTTCTCTTGCTTTTTTTCTATGTCTACGCCTCCAATATATCTTTAAACGTTATAGTTCTTAGGTAACGTTGAATTATATCTTAAAACATTTTTAGATAACATTGTATTTTCAAACATTGTATTTTTTTCAAGATAACATTGATTTCTAATTTACATAGGCTTCCAGTTTGTGGTTTTTAGAAGTCAGCACTGTTCCAAGTGGAGGAGGAACACCTTGGAGCAAAGGCAAAGTGCCTTTGGCAGCCTAAGCATCTAAGGCAGGTGCAAGCCTAGTAAACTTGCAGAATTTGGCAGCCTGTGAAGAGCCCCAAGCTCATCCAGAGCTAATAGTCTGACTAGGCCTTCAGAGAACTCAGGAACAACGTGGTCAGAGGAGAATAGGTTTGGGGGCCAGGCAGTGCCACACCCTGTTCAGAGCATATATTACCGAGTGCAGGGACATGGGTTTGAGCCCTAGTTCCCCACCTCCAGGGGTAATATTTCACAAGTGGTGAAGCTGGTCTGCAGCTATCTCTGTCTCTTCCAAAATCCTCTCCCCTCACAATTTCTCTCTGCCCTACAAAGTATAATAGAAAGAGAAGAGAAAAGGAGAGGAGAGGAGAGGGACGAGAGGAGAGGAGAGGAGAGGAGAGGAGAGGGGAGGGGAGGGGAGGGGAGGGGAGGGGAGGGGAGGGGAGGGGAGGGGAGGGGAGGGGAGGGGAGGGGAGGGGAGGAGAGGAGAGGAGAGGAGAGGAGAGGGGAGGGGAGGGGAGGGGAGGGGAGGGGAGGGGAGGGGAGGGGAGGGGAGGGGAGGGGAGGGGAGGGGAGGAGAGGAGAGGAGAGGAGAGGAGAGGAGAGGAGAGGAGAGGAGAGGAGAGGAGAGGAGAGGAGAGGAGAGGAAAGTGCCGGGCTAGCCCAAGGACGTTTCATTCTGGGCACGTGCTCTCTGTGTCGGAGAGAACTTGACCAGAGGCAGCCTAGGCTGCTGCTTACTCAGCGACGTGAGAGGGGAACCAGGAACTCGTGCCAGGCTAGCGTGGGAGAGAGACTCTGGTACTCACAGAGTGGGAACACAGTGCAATTCTCCTTTTATTGATCAGAAAAACTGACTTTTATATCTTCTGAGACGGAAGTGTCAGGCTGGAAAAGGAGATGTATAGGAGAGTGGGTATAGAGAAGAAAAAGAGCGCAAAGATAGAAAGTTTCCACCTAACCTGCTGGGACATTGTGCAGATGCAGTCCCATCTGCCATGTTGTTCCCTCAGGCTGTTGCTAGTTCCTGCAAGAGTTGGGACATTCTCAGAGCGCCTGAGGCGGACCATGTTGTGCCCTCAGGGCATTGTCTATTCCCCCCCACAATGGTTGCGGTGCTCTGGTTACTCCTCCCCCTTCCCATTCTCACGAGAGTTATTATCCTATCCTGAAGTGCTATGGTTACTCCTCCCCTTCCCATTCTCGCGAGAGCTACTCCCATAAAAGCCCTTCTTCCGCACCTCTCTCTCTTGCCGGCCCTTCACTTTGGTGTTTAGACGCAGGGAAGGTTACTGCGTGAGGCGGCCATTTTTGCTACCTCCACATGGCCCAACCTGTTTCTCTCTCACCCAACTCTGAGGTGCCAGCGCAAATAAAGATTTGTGTTCCCTCTTTGCTCCAGATCTCCTCTCTCTCTTCTCCATGGTGCAGCTCAACACCAACCAGTGGTGATTAAACCAATACCCTGCAGGCAGGGCATGTCTCAGGCAAAACAGTGATTATGTAACTAGGACAGAGCAATGTAATGGATCTGGTGGAATGACCAACAGAGGAGAGGAGAGGAGAGAAAACGAGAGAGAAGAGAGAGAGAATGAATAGGCTTTAGAATCACAGACTTGGGGCCAGGCTGTACAACACTGGGTTAAATTCACATACATAGTGGGAAGGGGAAGAACAAGCTTAAAGATCACAGTTCAAGCCCCCAGCTCCCAACCTGCACGGAGTCTCTCTCCCTCTCTGTCTCACTCTCCTCTCTCAATTTCTCTCTACCTTATCTAACAACAGCAACAACAACATTAACAACAGCAACAATGGGAAAAAGATGGCCTCCAGGAGCAATGGAGTTGGAGTGCAGGCACCAAGCCCCAGCAACAACCCTGGAGGGAAGAAAAAAGAATCACAGATTTGTGATTCTACTTGTGCACTCTTGGATTTCCACTTGCTAACTAAAATTCAAGTTTTGCATCTTAACTCCCCTTGCTAGACAAATGAAGAAAACAGCAATAGTTTTCTGAAATTGTTAGAGACATTCTAGATAAAACACACAGCTGGAGGGGTGCACAAGGACCCAGGTTCAAGCTACTGGTCCCCACTTATGGGGGGAAAGCTTCACGAGTGGTGAAGGAGTACAGCTTTTTTCTCTATCATTTAAATTTTTTTTTATTTATAAAAAGGAAGCATTGACTAAAGCATAGGATAAGAGGGGTATAACTCCACACAATACCTACCACCAGAACTCTGTATCCCCCTCCACTGGGAATAGCTTTCCTATTCCTTATCCCTCTGGGAGTATGGGCCCTAGGTCTTTGTGGGATGCAGTAGCTGGAAGGTCTGGCTTCTGTAATTGCTTCCCCACTGAACATGGGTGTTGGCAGGTCGATCCATACTCCCAGCCCGTTTCTCTCTTTCCCTAATGGGGAAGGGATCTGGGGAAACAAAGCTCCAGGACACATTGGTGGGGTTGTCGGTCCAGGAAAGTCTGGTGAACATCATGCTAGCATCTGGAACCTGGTGACTAGAAAGAGAGTTAACATACAAAGCGAAACAAATTGTTGACCAATCATGGACCTAAAGGCAGGAATAGTGCAGATGAAGTGTGTGTGGGGGGTGGTCCTCCATTTTGTCGATAGCTAGTAGGCATATATTAGTTGTATTCCAAAGGGCCTGCGGTTATACTAGATTTTTTTTTTCTTTTTTCTTTTTTCCCCTGAGCCTGAAATCTGATATGCATGTGGATACAAGTTATTATCTGGGGAGATGATGTCATGGCTGGAAAGAGGACCAGAAAGCTGAACCAGGGAAGTTAGTAGCTCCCTAATATGAGAAAGGGGTATAATATTGGTGACTATAAACCCCATAGATTTGATGTGATCTAAGGCCCATATTTAGCTTAGCAGCCTATGTGACCTCTGCATCTCTCTAGATCTGAGCTCACATTCTGTTCTCATAAGTAGGAGCATTACAGGATACCCCAATATCGACCCATCTTCGTCAGGTGTAACATAGAGTATGTTGTCCAGCCTCCTTTTGGAGGATGGAACATTCTCTACCATTATTGATCCAAGTTGAGGACAAGGTCCTATGGGGGCCCACAAAGGGGTCTATTGTGTTGTTCCTGATAGAAATGACCTGTAACAATAGAGAGAGGGATTTATTTGAGGTCTAGGCCCATCATGTCTGTTTGGGAATCTCAGGACTCCCCAATTAGGGGCCCAATAGTAGGTCGTGATGGAGACTTGAACCCAGGTCCTCACAAGTGGTAATGCATACACTGTACTGGGTGCATCACCACCCCACCAGAACCCCATAAAAGGTCTTTCATCCTTCATTCTAATCAGCATATAGGAGTGGAATCTGCTGCGTACTTTTCAGTATAAAATGAAAATTCAAGATACTTAGCTCAAAAATTATCCAGATTTTAAAAAAAATTTTTTTTTTTTTTACCAGAGCATTGCTCAGTTCTGGCTTATGGTGGCACAGAGGAGTGAACCTGGGACTTTGGAACCTCAGGTATGAGAGTCTCTTTGCATAAACATTAGGCTACCTACCCCTGCCCCATCCAGAATCTCAAGACACAAAGAGAGACTTGAGCCAAGCATGAGCCCCTTCCTGCTGTGTCTGCCTAAGTCACACACCTATGATACCAGCCTTGTGTAAGACATTAAAAGCCCTCTCCTTCTCCCGCCCTCTCTCTTTTTCTCTCTCTCCCTCATTCCACTGTCTGCTACTTCCATGCCAAGACATCTGACCATTTAGTTGCCTCATTTGAAAGATGACTGAACTACATTTCCCAGAGATGCAGTGACTTGCACATAGCCCTGGCTGGTTGTGTCAGACTGAACTGAGTTCTCTTTTACCAGGCCCAGGCACATTCCCACACATACTCTGAGAGGGAGATTTTGAGAAGAGTTTTCCATTCTACTCACAACACTTGTCTTCCCTACAAGAAAAGGGCATGGGTTTATGAATACCAGCTATGTTTTTTTTAATATTTTATTTTAATTATTTTATTTATTTATTTATTTATTTATTCCCTTTTGTTGCCCTTGTTTTATTGTTGTAGTTATTATTGTTGTTGTTATTGATGTCGTCGTTGTTGGATAGGACAGAGAGAAATGGAGAGAGAAGGGGAAGACAAAGAGGGGGAGAGAAAGACAGACACCTGCAGACCTGCTTCATAGCCTGTGAAGCAATTCCCCTGCAGGTGGGGAGCCAGGGGCTTGAACTGGGATCCTTAGACCAGTCCTTGCACTTTGCGCCATGTGCGCTTAACCCGCTGAGCTACCGCCCGACTCCTGCAACTATGTTTTTTATTCTTGTTGTTTTGTTTTTTAATTATTATCATTATTATTATTATTATTATTATTATTATTATTATTATTATTATTATTATTTTAGTGAGCCTGGTAGTAGCGTACCAGATAAAGCACACATAGTGCGAATCACAAGAGCCCACTCAAGGATCCCAGTTTGAGCCCCTGGCTCCCCACCTTCAGGGGTTTGCTTTGCAAGTAGTAAAGCTGGTTTGCAGGTGTCTGTCTTTCTTTCCCCTTCTCTGTCTTCCCCTCCCCTCTCAGTTTCTCTCTGTCCTGTCTGACAACAACAGCAGCAACAACAACAGCAACATGGGAAAAATATGGCCTCCAGGAGAAGTTAATTCATAGTGCAGGCACCGAGCCCCAGCGATAACCCTGTAGAAAAAAAAAAAAGGTTTCCCCCTCCCTCCAAGGTTATCACTGTGGCTTGGTGCCAGCAGTACAAATACTCCTGGAGACCATTTCCCCCCCACACACACATTGTTACTGTTGTTATTGTTGTTTTGTTGCTGCTCTTGCTGCTGTTGTTGGGTAGGACAGAGAGAAACTGAGAGAGGAGGGTGAAACAGAGAAGGAGAAAGAAAGACGCCTGAAGACCTGCTTCACCGCTTTTGAAGCAAACCCCCTGCAGGTGGGAAGCCTGTGGCTCTATCTCAATCCTGAAGTGGGTCCTTGTGATTCGCACTATGTGTGCTTAATCTGGTGCTCTACTGCCTGGCCCACTAAAAATAAAAAAGGAAACTTTTTTTTTTAATGAAAAAACATAGCTAGCACTCATAGCTGGTAAGGATGTACTCATAGCTGGTAACTCCTGCGGTAGCATAGTGGGTTAAGTGCAGGTGGTGCAAAGCGCAAGGACTGGAGTATGGGTCCCGGTTCAAGCCCCAGGCTCCCCACCTGCAGGAGAGTTGCTGCACAGGTGATGAAGCAGGTCTGCAGGTGTCTATCTTTCTCTCTCCCTCTCTTTCTTCCCCTCCTCTCTCCATTTCTCTTTCTCTTATCCAACAATGACGACATCAATAACAACAATAATGACTACAACAATAAAATAACAAGGGCGACAAAAAGGAATAAATATATATTAAAAAGAAAATACTATGAAAGGAAAGGTCTCACCTGAGTAATGAGGGTGAAGGGTTGGTATTCCATGCCTGACATCTCTGGACACAGTCTGTAGTGAAGCATACTGAGGTGGTACTCATTATGTTGATTAAGTTGGGATCGGCAGATGCAATATCATTTGGTATGAATTGAGAGCAGCATGCAGGAAAATGAGCCTCACTCTAGAGGTTCCAGGACTAGGGAAATATAGGCTCTATAGAGGAAGCGGGAGGTTCCTTTGCTGCCTTAGGGTTTAAGAAGAAAATAGTTATTGCTATAATCACATTATTTGGATTAATTTTGAAATATCCCTTTGTTAAGATTTGCTGTATCATACACAACACCACCATAATGTATGTCCTTTGACATTATTTGTATATAACTGTGCCACCGGTTGCCTCTGTTCTCTGTGGTCTAAGCTTTTAAGAGAGTCAACATATCAGATACATAGAGTCAGCTTATGAATTAGAAAGACTCAGTCTGTGCTTTAAAAAGTTTGAGATATTCAATCAACTTTTCTGCTCTCATATTAATTAAATAATGATTTATATGAGTACAAATTAATAGGTATGTACATAAACACACAAAAGACACAATAGTGAGTCAGTATGAAGTTCATAATGATATAGTGTCTACTTGACTTAGATAACTTCCTTGCCTACTTCCCATTACAGTTCTCTCACTCACTCCAAAGCAGTTCTCTCACTCATTACAGTTCCCAACTCTCTCAAAGCTCACCTTAGCAAAGCAAGGACTGCAGAAGCTGAATAGAAGCAAGAGACTGGCATACTTTAATGATGACTCTTTAGTCACTATCAAGCCACCCCAATGGAGGGGCGGAGTGGAGAGCTTTACAAGCTGTGGAGAAGTGCTATCAGTGCCTCTCTTTCCTGTCTCTCCCTTCCTCCCCATATACTTCTCTCTCCCACACACCTTCTATCAAAGAGTTAAAGAGGAAAAATGGATGCTGAGAATGGTGAGTACCACATTCTAGTGACCCCTCCCCCCCAAAAAAAAAAACCAAAAAAAAAAAACTTTCCTAGAATTGTAGAGATAAGTCACTCGGTAGGTCACATGCTTGCCTAGAACACAGTGCAAGATCAAGCCTGACATCACAGGAAAGGACCACCATAAGCTCCAGGGTTGTGATCTCTCTCTCTCTGTCTCCCTCTCTCTCTCTCCATGAATGAAAAAACTCACCAGGGAGTGGTGAAACTGTGGTGTATACACAGAGCCCCAATGTCACACAATAAGAACTAAAATAATAAATAGACCTACTAGCTTTTTTCCAGAATGGAGACCCCCAAATGTCACCTACTCCATTCTTACCTTTAGGTTCCTGGTTATTAAACAATTTGTTCTGCTTTATATCCTAATGCTTTTTCATCCATCAAGTTGCAGATGCTACCATGACACCAAGTTGACTTCCCTGGGCAGACGACCTCCCCAATGTGTCCTAGAACCTCACCTCCCCAGAGTCCTACCCCACTAGGGAAAGACAGAAACAGGCTGGGAGTATGGGTCAACCTGCCCATGTCCAGCGGAGAAGAAATTACAGAAGTCAGACCTCCCACCTTCTGCACCCCAGAAGGATCTTTGGTCCATACTCACAGAGGGATAAAGAATAGGGACCCTTCCAATGGAGGGGACGGGATACAGAACTCTGGTGGTGGGAATGGTGTGGAATTGTGCCCTTCTTATCCTACAGTCCTGTCGATTTTTACTAAATAAATTTTAACCAAAAAAAGACATTTTCATGGGATCAACTAGACTGGAAGCAAGACATCCCTGGGTACCTGAAGAGAGGTGATATGGCAAGAGAGAGACTGCTGTTCTGAGTAGAATACCAGTGGGAGGGGGTCAGGAGGGGAGGAAGCAGGTGGACAGATGATTCAAATACTAAGAAACCCTTCCTTACCTTCAGTAAGTACTTTAAACTATTGCGTAAGACTGCCACCTACTGGTCAAAGGCATTAGCTCTCCAAATGCCAATTGAAAAAGCCTATTTTACAACTGGCAGTGTTGTAGGAAAGTTTGACTTAGCCTACTATGTACACTGTGTGAAATGATAATCGTTCAAAAATTTGGAAACTCGGCGTCTGAAAAGAACAAAAGTATGATAAACACTCTTTTGCTGCCCTCCTAAAGTTGCATTTGTTACTATTATTTTTTTCTATTGATTATTACTACTTGTTAAGGTCTCTCACTTGGAAATTTTTCTTTAACTTTCTTTATTTCTTTTCCCTTTTGTTGCCCTTGTTGTTTTTATTGTTGTTGTAGTTATTGTTGTCATCGTTAGATAGGACAGAGAGAAGTGGAGTGAGGAAGGGAAGACCGAGAGGGGGAGAGAAAGACAGACACCTGCAGACCTGCTTTACTGCCTGTGAAGGGACTCTCCTGCAGGTGGGGAGCTGGGCCTCCAACCAGCATCCTTACTCCTGTCCTTGTGCCTTGCTGCACTTGCGCTTAAACCGCTGTGCTACCGCCCAACTCCCTGAAGCTTGAAATTTGACCTCAATACACAAGGAAATAAATAAATAAATAAATAAATAAATAAATAAATAAATAACCATGAGTCAGACATTATGGGTAAATGTTGAAAGGTACATTGATTGGGAAAGTCGGAGGGAGCAGTGTCATGAGGAAAAATGGGTCATGACAAATTCCCATTAAACAGCCTGACAGAAGAGGGTGGGCTAACACATCTTTTTATTATTGTTACGTTTATTTACTTATTGGATAGAGAAATCCAGAAATTGAGAGGGAAGGGGGGCTAAAGAGAGACACCTGCAGCACTGCTTCACCACTCGAAAAGCTTTCCCCTTTGCAGGTGGGGACCAGGGGCTTAAACCTGGGTTCCTGCACATTGTAACCTGTGTGCCCAGTCAGATGCACCACCACGCAGCTCCTGAACAAATAAGTTCTCAGAGGTGAAAATAATGAATTGTTGCTTCTTTGGAGTGCTGGACAACTGTCACAAAGGATGGCACATCTGCTCTGCTGTGAGCGGGATGGCTCGAAAGGGAATCCTGTTCAACAAGAGAAGTGAGAAGAAGAAGAATAGACAGATATATACACTGGGTGATCTCGCTCATGGGCAGTCTCTAAGAAACAGAACAAAGCTCAACACTCGCTGAATCCTCAGTGGACTGGAGAGTCACTTTATAGCTAAGGACTGTGGCAAATGGGGAAGAGAATGTGAAGGCACCAGGCGCTCTAACTTACACAGGCCTCCGATTTTACTAACTAGCACACTCCAGGCTATTAGTTTTATGTTCTCTCTCTCTCTCTCTGTCTCTTTCTGTCTCTCTCTCTCTCTCTCTCAGAGAGAGAGAGAGAGAGAGAGAGAGAGAAGTGAAGATTTTGTGTGTTCAGACTGCTTGTGGAGTATATTGCAAATTTCTTTCTTCTCTTAAAGATTCACCACAACAGAATTTTAAGGACTCTGAGAATTTTTACCATAACAACAACAACAAAAAAGGTAGGGGGGCAAAAAAAAGGTGTGCTGGGTGTTAGCTCAACAGATTAAGGGCACATGGAGTACAAGGACATATATACAGATCCAGGTTTGAGCCCCCAGATCCCCATCTGCAGGGGGGTGGCTTTACAAATAGTGAAGCAGGTCTGCAGGTATCTTTCCCTCGCCCTCTCTGTCTTCCTTTCCCTTCTCGATTTCTCTGTGTCCTATCCAACAACAACAACAACAACAAGGGCAACAAAATGGGGAAAATGGCCTCTAGGAGCAGTGGATTTGTAGTGCAGGCACCAAGCCCCAGCAATAACCCTGGAGGCAAAAAAATTATTTATTTATCAATGACAAAGATAGGAGATAGAAAAGGAACCAGCCATGACTCTGGTACATGTGCTGCCAGGGATTGGACTTGGGACCTCATACTTGTGAGTCCCTTGTTTTATCCACTCCACCATCTGCCAGACCATGTGAATATAATCTCTCTCTTACTCTCTCTTTCTTTCCCTCACGACCTATGTATCTATCGCTCTTATGCTCAATTTTGTGGTGGGTGAGTTTGGAGATGTATGCATGGTCTAATTTTTCTTATGGGCCAAAAAAGTTTTATTCATACAGATATGTTGGGGGAGTTAAATGGAGTAGAATTCTGCCCTAGAATGCTAAGAACATGCTTGTCATCTGGAAATGCAATGTAGTTTATGGGGAAAGAGTGAGTGAGAGAAAGAGAGAAAGAGAGAGAGAGATGCAACATAGGGATGGGGGATGTAGTGGTTCCAGGGTCTGAAACTAACCTCATTCAGTACTTTTTTTTTTGCCATTAATGAGAATCTCATTCTTTTTTTTTTAATTTTAGCACACACACACACACACACACACACACACACACACACACACACCGAGAATCTCATTCTTAAAAGAAACAAAATACAAAATCTGCCTTTCTCCTGAAAAATGTTACACACTTATTTCTAGTGCTGTTAAAACTCAAACACATGAGCTGCATCATCCTTTATGTCCTAGCATTTAGATTAAAAGTTCACATGCAAATGAAATGGATAAACTGCCCTGCACTGATCGATGCTATTTTATTTATTTGGTCCTTAGTTTGGGGCATTGATGCCTGATTTGTTTCCTGGCTCCCACTTGTAATCATAAACTGAGGCATATTTGGCCCTGGAACAATTATATATCATCACCAGAAAACCACTAGGAGGAAGAAGAGAAGGGGCTCCAGAGAGAGGGAAAGTGCTCCATCACAGTGGATCTGACGCACTTAACCCACATGTGCGTCCAGCAGCTGGGTGTCTATGGGCACCACTGTCACAGGCTGGGCAGGGAGAGACACACATGGGCATCTTCACAAAGGCCACCAGGCAGCCCCACTGGCCCCTGAAAAGCAGCAGAGCTGCTGTATGTGTGGGCTCAGCCCTGCTGTGGGTGCTGCACCTGCTCACAGCCTGTGAGAAGTGAGTGTGGGGAGCAGACATTCTCCTGTTCAGTGACCTGGTGGGTCTCAGTGTGTGTGGTTAAGACCTTTCCCACCAAGGTCTCTGAGCAGCACAGTGGTCTCTGGGTACATGGCAGTGGCCCCTTCCCTCACCCACAGCCTGTCCCTCTGTCCCTCCACCAGCCCTGCTCCTTCTCTATGTTCTGCCTGAGGCGGGTCTGCTCAGAGGATGGAGAATTTGCTCCAAGGACCTGGAGAAGTAAGAGTGTGAGACCCAGGATGACCACCAGGGGGCGGCAGAGAAAGGTGGAAACAGGAGATAAGAAGATAAGGGAGCCTGGATTTAGCTCCCAGATGGGGACTCTGGAATTATCACCTGGATTTTGTGGTGGCTGAATGCACATGAGTGGATCCAGGAATTAGGACTCAAGAAGAGAATCTCCAAAATGGACATTGGAAATTGTATGGGATAGATATAGGAGTCTGAGCAGAAAAGTAGTTCAATCTAAGTTTACTACCCCTTAAGCCTAGCATGCCTAATAGTAATTAGTGACTGCAGCTGCCTTCCCTTCTCCCTCCACATTCCTAAGCAGGACAACTAGGCAGGATGCAGCCTAGCTGGAAGAGCTAAGACCCCTGTATCCACCTAGCACCAGGGCCCAGGATCATGTGCCTTTAGTGTATCAAAGTATGCATTCTCTCTGTAACCAAAATGTAGAATCCTATATGAGCTGGTGCTGTTTCTTTGTTCGGTGGGGGGGGGGGAAGGGAGAACTTCCCGGAGCGGTCCAGAACTCTTGCCCACCAGTGTAATAAACTCCTCTCTTCTCATCACTTCTGGCTCTGGTCTCATGATTGGGGATAATTTCTTTTTCTTTATTTCTTTTTTCTATTCTTTTGCCCAGGGTAACTGCTGGGGCTTGGTGCCTGCACTGCAAACCCATTGCACCTGGAAGCCATTTTTTCCCAATTTTCTTGCCCTTGTTGTTGCCACTGAGGTTATTGTTGGAAAGGACAGAGAGAAATGGAGAGAGGAGGGGAAGTCAGAGAGGGGTAGAGAAAGATAGACACCTGCAGACGAGCTTCACTGCATGTGATGACCCCTACCCCCGCATCCTCTTCCTCCCATCACTTCTCCCCAACTACGAGTATGGAGCAAAGCTGTTTTTGAGGTGCAGAAGGTAGGAGTTCTGGCTTCTGTAATCGCTTCTCAGCTTGTCCTCATGCTTTTCCATTAACTTCTGCATTCTTGGCCTGTTCCCTCAATTCCTCCCCTTATCTCTCTCCTTCTGAAAATCTGTTGTGTTCATAGTGCATTTATACCCCCCATGTGCTGTATTGAAGCTTTCCTAAACACTTCTGCCAGAAGATACCTCTTGTTCTTCTGTGTTTATTTTTTACTTATTGTTCTTTTTCTTTTTTCCTTTTTTAAATAATTATTTTATTTTTTTATTCCCTTTTGTTGCCCTTGTTGTTTTATTGTTGTAGTTACTATCGTTGTCATTGTTGTTGGATAGGACAGAGAGAAATGGAGAGAGGAGGGGAAGACAGAAAGGGAGACAGGAAGAGAGCAAGAGAGGCACCTGCAGACCTGCTTCACTGCTTATGAAGCGACTCCCCTGCAGGTGGGGAACCGGGGGCTTGAACTGGGATCCTTCTGCCGGTCCTTGCGCTTTGCCCGACTCCCAGGTTGTTTTTTTTTTTTTTTTTTAAACAGAGTACTGTTCAGCACTTGCTTGTGGTAGTGCTGCTGGAAAATGAACCTGGAAATTTGGTGTCTAAGGCCTTGGAGTCTTTTTTGTATGACTAGGACGCTATTTCTCCAGTTCTTTTCTGTGCTACAGTAGGTCATGTGCTATTATTAAAGTTGATATATTACCTTCTCCTTCATTCATCCTATTTAAGAGTTTACTTCAACGGAATGTAGGTCCTGGGGGCTGGACAGTGGTGTACCTCGTTCATCGCACACATAGTACTAAGCACAAAAATTTACACAGGGACCCAGGTCAACGTCCCGCCCGCCCACTGCAAGGGTTAAAGAAGGACTAGAGGTGTCTATATTTCTCTCTCCCTCTCTATGCCCCTATTTTCTCTCTATTGTAGCCAATAAAATGGAAAAAAATGGCCACTAGGAGCAGTGCCTCAGCTTTAACCCTGGAGGTAAAATAATTAATAATAATAATCAGAAAATAATGGAAGTCCTCCAAGAGCATCCCTGAGACATATTTCTCTCAGCATTGAGTAAGCATTGTAGGCTGGAATTTTCTTGTATTTGACTTATTTCAAATACAGAACATTTAAGTTTGGTTAACAAAAATGGTGAGTGTGTGTGTGTGAGAGAGAGACAGAGACAGAGAAGTTTTGATGATGATCTGATCAATGGATTTACTTGCTTCTTTCAAATATAAGTCTTTATTATTCTTACTTAGAAAATAAGTCCATTTGCCATTAGGCAAAGCACAGGATTTCTGTCTTCCGTCCCTCTCGACCTAGAGTAGTCCTTGTGCTCTGGGCACCAGGACTGAATTGTAATTTATTTATTTCTCATTTTTGGTTGGGGGAAAAAACCCAAGTATAATTGCATGTTGGAGAAAAACATGATTAGAGAAAGTTGTATAATTGTGTGAATAGATTTCTGTATCCCTTCCAATATCATCACTTATCTTTCTAGTTAGCAGAATAAGGACATCTATTCAGAAGCAGAACATGTATGGCAAACAGAAGCCAGATACTGGACAGAGGTCTTGTGTCCTCTGTTTGATATAAAGATGGCCACACAAGGCAAGCTGTTGGTGAGAGTTGTAGAGAGCAGAAGAACTCCAGGAGATTCACACATAGTTAACAGTGAGTTTGCACTCTGTGGAGAACTGTCATTTCTCTTAGGAATCCCCACTGGAGGGCATGATATGAAGCCCTTAGGCAAGACCATCCTTGATACTGGGTTGTGATGTGCAGATTGGTCTACCGGAAGACTAAAGTGTCAAGGTACCAAAGAGAGAGGGAAGGAGAGCAGAGAGAAAGAGAGAAAATCTCTAATACTATCAAGGTCCAGTTCTTATAGGGACTGTCATTCACATCTTTCATGAAAGGAGAAATACCACCCTTGTACAAGGAAATCTGTCATTAAAATATTGATCTTGGGAAGCAATTACAGAAGCCAGACCTTCCACCTTCTGCACCCCATAATGACCCTGGGTCCATACTCCCAGAGGGATAAAGAATAAGAAAGCTATCAGGGGAGGGGATGGGATATGGAACTCTGGTGGTGGGAAATGTGTGGAGTTGTACCCCTCTTATCCTATGGCTTTTCTCAGTGTTTCCTTTTTATAAATAAAAATTAAAAAAATTATATTGATCTTGCTGACATAGTAATCCTAGGATGAGAAAATGTCCTATGAAAATGCTTGGATGTACAGAAGAAAAATCTTTATAAAATTTTTCACAGGGGGTCAGGGGGTGGTACACCTGGTTAAACACACACACACTACAATGAGCAAGGACCCGGGTTCAAGGCCCAGGTCCCCACCTGCAGGAGGAAAATTTTCAGTCGTGGTAAAGCAGGGCTTCAGGTATCTGTCTGTCTCTTTCCCCCTCTATCTCTTCCTCCCCTCTCAATGTCTCTCTATCTCTATCCAATAATCAATTAATAATTTTTTTAAATTATAAATTTTGGGGGATTGGGCTATAGTGCAGTGGGTTAAGTGCACATGGCACTAAGTGCAAGGACCAGTGTAAGGATCCCGGTTCTAGCCCCCAGCTCCCCACCTGCAGGGGGGGTTACCTCACAAGCAGTGAAGCAGGTCTGTAGGTGTCTGTCTTTCTCTCCCCCTCTCTGTCTTCCCCTCCTCCATTTCTCCTGTCCTCTCCAACAACAACAGCAATAACAACAACAATAAACAACAAGGGCAACAAAAGGGAAAAAAGAGCCTTCAGGAGCAGTGGATTCATAGTGCAGGCACTGAACCCCAGCAATAACCCTGGAGGCAAAAAAAAAAATCCTAAATTTTTTTCCACTGTAACCTCAGTGCATGTAACCTCAAAGACCTCATGAAACAATTAATTGGAAATGATCTAAGTGAGAGTCCAACGGAAATGGCTAGTAAAGTATAGTGCCTACTGTCTTGAAGCTGTCAACTGTTTAGGTACAATACCTCTGAATAATTTCAAACAACAAAAACCTGTACTACAATGGTCAGTGGTGGGGTGTTAAGTCCTATTATTGATTGTATAATTCATCCCTGACAGAAAAGGTTCAAAGAATATACTGAGTATAGAAATCTGCCTCACTTGAGGTCAGCAGATAAATTATGTTGTGCATTGGCATCTTCTACAGCTGTGAGAATAAATCAACTTTGGCCAAGTCCAGTATGCATATCAAGATATAAAATGCATGGGATGGTGGTCCAGGAAGTGAAGCAGTAGGTAAAACATTGGATTCTCGAGCATGAGGTCTTGAGTTGGATCCCTGGCTGTACACGTACCAGAGTGATGGCTGGTTCTTGCTCTCTTTCTATGCCTTTCATTAACAGATAAATAAAATCTTAAAAAATGCATAGGGTGTAATTTTAATTCATATGAAATTTAAAATCCAGACCATACTAATAGAATAAAACAATGTTTGGCGATGCATACTCAAGCGATAAAATGATCGAAAGGAAAGGAAATAATTAGCACAGAAGTCAAGTCGACTGTGATGTCTGTCGGAAGGTTAGGAAGTGTGGTGGCTGGCCAAAGACAAGACTGTTTCTGAGGGGTGATAATGTTATATTTTGTGGTCTGGATGACATCCAGTGAGACGACTTCTTCTCCTTCTCCTTCTCCTTCTCCTTCTCCTTCTCCTTCTCCTTCTCCTTCTCCTTCTCCTTCTCCTTCTCCTTCTCCTTCTTCTTCTTCATCTTCTTCTTCTTCTTCTTCTTTTCTTCTTCTCTTCTTTCTCCTCCTACTTTCCCTCTCACCCCCCCTCCTCCTCCTTCTTTTTGCCCACAGGGTTATCTCTGGGGCTCGGTGCTTCAAATCCACTGCTTGGTGTCTACAAATCCACTGCTCTTGGCAGCCATATTTTCCATTTCATTGGATAGGACAGAGAGAAATTGAGAGGGGAGGGTAAGATAAAGAAGGGGAGAGAAAGATAGATACCTGCAGACCTGCTTTGCCATTTATGGAGCATGTTGGGAGCCGGGGGCTCGAACCTGGATCCTTGTTCAGATCCTTGCATTCACTACTATGCGCTTAACCCGGTGCACCACCACCCGCCTGTCTCCCCCCGACACCCAGTGAGATTTTCTATTGTATTGTTTACCAAACTCTGAAACCTATATGTATATGTGTTATATTTCACAGTAAAGATATGAAAATATACCTGGAAGAAGATAAGCTAGCTTATCAAAGTGATTGACAGTGAAATTAGAATTGATTTTGTTCTTCCTAATATTTTACTGTCCTGAATCTTTGCCTAAGTGTTTCTATAGGCCGGGACAAAGTAGTCATTTAAGGCACAGAGTTAAGGAATATCATTTATTTACCGCTAAAATACATATTATACTATACTGTACTGTACTATACTATACTATGAATGATACAATA
This sequence comes from Erinaceus europaeus, assembly GCF_950295315.1. Taxonomy (NCBI): domain Eukaryota; kingdom Metazoa; phylum Chordata; class Mammalia; order Eulipotyphla; family Erinaceidae; genus Erinaceus; species Erinaceus europaeus. The sequence goes on from NC_080163.1 coordinate 15,091,926, forward strand.
TTGAAGGATAGAGGAGAAATTTGTGGAGAATTTTGTTCTCTAATGAGGAGACAAGGGTTGCTAGAAAAACAGTAGAGTAGATGAGCTGAGATTTCTGTAGGAAGCTCATTTTCTATATATCCAAGTCGGCACAGCGAATCTCCACTAGTGCCTGAGATGAAGGTGTCTCAAATCCATTTTTGTGATAGAAAACTCGCAGCTGAAGACTGGATTCAAATTCGACTAAGTCCTGCCAATTGGGGGGAAATATAAATATTTTTCACTGGAATGTTAGAATAAAGGAAGAAAAAGAGCATCGCTATACAATGACTATAGAGTGGCAAAGACTATAGACACGTTCATCTTGAGTATCTGAGAGAGCTCTGGACACTGGGCTGTGTGGCTCCAAACAGGGAGGCCTTGGTGTCATTCTGCAGTTGTGCTTTTTGGCTGATGTCACTATCACTGAATTAGACTCCAGTGGTGGTTTAATGTGGTGGGGAAAAAATTCATATTTTAAGGGTCTAGATTCACCTCAATTCCTGATGAAATGGATTGCCCAAAGACTTCCTCTAATAAATAAGAGGAATTTATGATTAGAAATAGCCAAATATGAAGGAACTCCTATTATATGGATCCAGGCCCCGAATCTCAAGTCTCTAGTCTGCTACCAAGTCTCCTGCTGTGAGCTGTGACCAAAACTTGCATGGCTGAGGAAAAAGCTGCTAGAAATCAAAACTGTCATTTAACAAATTGGTTTCTACCCACTTTCTTATTGGACCTTCAGACAGTCCCAAGGCTTATTACATGTTCTGTTGACCCAGCTTAGAGAAGGGACCGAGACAGAGCTGGAGTAACTGCCCAGAAATAACAAGCTGATACAGGTGACCCGGGAGTTCATAAACCGGAAAGGCTGTGTGAGTGTGTGTGTGCTTTGTTCCCCCCATGATGCTGCTGTTTTTCAGGGTGAGCTTGGGGAGGAGCTGTGATTTTTAAAGCAAGTTGTGACTCCATCAGGGGGTTCTGGATTCTTATTATTTCCTTTACCCGGTTTCAGAGGTGAAATAATGACCCAGCATTTCTCTGGCTGGGCACAGTAGGAGGAAGAGCACTGTGCCTAGAACCATGTCTGCTCCATCCTATGGCCCAATCCACCCAGGCCAGGCCAGGCCAGGAGGAGCAGAGGAGTCAGGAGCAGTGCCACTGTTTAAATCATGGAACCACAGGCTTGGAGACTTGGGTCAGAGCTCTGCACCCCTCAGTGATGAGGCTGAGAGGAGGCCCTTGACTAGCCAACTCCAAATAAGCCCCAGCTCCCCGTGCCCGAGAGTAGAGTGTCTGCCACTGCAGAGGACTGAATTGGAAGCGGGGACATCAATCATCTGTCTGTCAGATTTAATAGAAGACTGAGGCTTTTACCCACCATATTCAAGCATAACAATGAGAGAACTCATGACTTTGTTTGCTACGTCATTTTCTAATCATTATTTGCTTTAAAATCACTGTACACTATATTCTAGGCTTAAGAAGCTAGAAGGAGGGAGAGTGTGTGTGTACATGTACATTTTCTAGGGTAAATTTGTACTTTTTAAAATTTATTTAATAAATTTTCTTTTTATATTTTTTAAATTTACTATTGGATAGGAACAGAGAAATTGAGAGAGGTGGGGAAATATATATATATGTACATATATGTATATGTATATATACATATATATACAAATATATATGTATATACATATATATACAAATATATATACATATATACAAATATATATGTATATATACATATATATACAAATATATATGTATATATATATACACACATATATACATATATATGGAGAGAGAGAAAGAGAGAGAGAGACCTGCAACACAGCTTCATCACTTGTGAAGCTTTCCCCCTGCAGGTGGGGATAGAATTGAACCTGGGTCCTTGAACATTGTAATATAAGTGCTTAACCAGGTACGCCACTGCCTGGTCCTTTAAATTTTATTTATTTATTTGTTTATTTATTGCCTCCAGGGTTACTGCTAGGTTTCAGTACTGGCACTATGAATCTACTGCTCCTGGTGGCCATTGTTTTTTTCATTTTATTGGAAAAAAATTGATAGGACAGAGGGAAATTGAGAGAGGAGGGGGAAGTAACGAGGGGGAGAGAAGGAGAGACACCTGCAGACCTGTTTCACCGCTTGTGAAACTTCCCTCCTGGCTCAAACCCAGATCCTTGGGTGGGTCTTTGCACTTAGTACTATGGGTACTTAACCCAGTACACCACCGCCTGGCCACACTTAAATTTGTCCTTCGGAAATCAAGTCACGCAGAAGGTGTGTACCTTTAGGAGAAATACGACTCTGGGATGGCGAGGCTCTGCTTCTGGCAATCTGTGCTGATGAACCCCATGAGCCTGCAGATGATCAGAGAGGCGGTGACAGAGGCGTTGAAGGGGCTGACCGCGTCCTTTCCCTGCAGAAGCAGACTGATGTGTTCCATGAGGTCCTCCTCTGCCATGTGGAGTGGGAAGATGGGGCGGTGCAGGGCATAGTTGTCATACAGAGGCATCTTGGGATCCAGCCTGTCCCCACAGGCCATGACAGACTCCGCGATGTGAGCAGAGGCCCAGAGGGACATTACAGTCCCTTGCTCCTCCTCCTCGGGGGTCACACACAGATAGTCATGCCAGTTGTTTTCTGGATCACTGAGGGTGGAGGTAGTGATAGCATTCTTCCTCTGGTTCATGGCCAACAGGGTGCCCTGGTATCGGCGGCGGCTGGTGACAGATGGGAAAGTGGTCCAGGTAGCAAAGTCACCCCCAGCAAGGACATCTGTGAAGGTGAAAGTGATTTTGGTAATGGACAGAGGTAGGGGCTGGGCACTGAGCAGATGATGGAGGGAGACTAGTGCAGGGGGACTAGTGCAGGGGTCCAGGGCACACCCCCACTTACTTAGCTAACCATTGTGGAGAAAGCTCCCCCATCTTTTTTTTTTTTCTTTTTTCTTTTCTTCTTTTTTTGCCCCTAGGCACTAGGGCTCGTTGCCAGCACTACAAACCCACCACTTCTGGAGGACTTTTATTATTATTATTATTTTTATTTTTATTCAATAGAACAGAGAGAAATTGAGAGAGGAAGGTAGATGGAGAGAGAAAGATAGAAAGCCACCGCTTTGAGGGTTGTGAAGTGTCACCCCTGTGGTTGGGGACGGGGGACTTGCACCGGGAATCTTCCTTGGGTCTTTGCACTTTGTACTATATGCGCTTAACCCAGTGCCTGACCTCCATGCCCCCAATTCTTAAATGCACGCTGTTTGTTGATGCTAGAGTTTATGGTCCCCTTGTGACCAATCAAAGGAGATCTTGTATCCACGGGGAGATGGACTGGAACAAGCTGACATAGAGAGGCCTAACATTTCTTCATTCATTTCTTCATTCATTTGAGCAAGATTTGCTTATAGTTCTTTCTAGCTGTCAATTGGGGTACAAATTTTAACAAGGGAAATTTTTGGAGTGGGCTGCTTATAGAATAAGAATCATCAGGGGCCAGGCAGTTAAGTGCACATGGAAGCACTCTGGAGATACAGACAAGGAGCCACTGTCTGCACAATTGAGAAAATTAAAGTGTAGGGCAGAAAAGATAGCATAATGGCTATGCAAAAAGACTGTCATGCCTTAGGCTCTGAGTTCCTAGGTTTGGTCCTCAACACCACCATAAGCCAGAGCTGAGCAGTACTCTGGTTTAACAAAAAGGGGGGGGGGGGATGACTATACTAGATTTTTTTTTCTGAGCCTGACATCTGATATGCAGGTGGGTCCAAGTTTTATCTGGGGAGATGATATCATGGCTGGAAAAAGGACCAGAAAGCTGGATCAGGGAAGAGAGTAGCTCTCAAATATGGGAAAAGTGTAGAAATATTGTTGACTGTAAACCCCATCGATTTGATCTGATCTGATCTGATGTGATCTGGGGCCCATATTCAGCTTAGGAGCCTATGTGACCTCTGCATCCCTGTAGATATGAGCTCACACTCTGTGGTCATGAGTAGGAATGTTCCAAGCTGCCCCAATTTCAGAACCCATATTCCTCAGATGGAAGATAGAGTATGTTGTCCAGCCTCCCTTCGGAGGATGATAAAGAATAGAAAAGCTATCAGGGGAAGGGGATGGGATACGGAGTTCTGATGGTGGGAATTGTGTGGAGTTGTACCCCTCTTATCCTGTGGTTTTTGTCAGTGTTTACTTTTAATAAATAAAAACAAAGGAGGGGGGTCTGGGTGGTGTCCCAACTGGTTGAACACATATATTACAGTGCCCAAAAACCCAGGTTTGAGCCCCTGCTCCCCACCTGCATGGGGAAAGCTTTGTGAGTGGTGAAGCAGTGCGGCAGATGTCTCTGCAACTCCCCCTTTCCTCTCAATTTCTGACTGTTTCCATCCAGTAAATAAATAAAAATGAAAAAAATATTTAAAAAAGAAAAAATGAGAACTTACCTACAAAGGTAGGTCATTTGGTTGTCATACACAGGAGCGGGGTTTGAGCCTGACCTCCACCATTGCTGAAGCAGGCTCTTTTCGGGGGCTGGTGCCACACCCAGTTAAGCACACATATGCCTAGGACATGGACCTGGGTACAAGCCCTTGCTCCCCACCTGCAGGGTATCCCCTTCACAAGTGATGAATCAGGTATACAGGTGTCTATCTTTAATTCCTGCTCTCTATCTCCCTGTCCTCTCTCAATTTCTCTCTGTCCTATCTAATAAAAATTATAAAGAAGAATAAAAAAAGAAAGAAGAGAAAGAAAGAACAAAAAAATGGCTGCCAGGAGCAGTGGATTTGTAGAGCTGGCACTGAGCCTTAGCAGCAACCTCTGGTGGCAATAAATTAAAAGAAGGAGAAAGAAGAGAAGGAGGAGAAGGAGGAGAAGGAGGAGAAGGGGAAGGGTAAAGAGAAGGAGAGAAAAGGAGGAGGAGAAGAAGAAAATGAGGAAGAGGAAGAGGAAAGGAAGAGGAGGAAGAAGAAGAGGTAGAAGAGGAAGAAGAGGAAGAAGAGGAAGAAGAAGAAGAAGAAGAAGAAGAAGAAGAAGAAGAAGAAGAAGAAGAAGAAGAATGTCTTTTCCTCTGACTCTGTCTGAAAGAAATCAGCCCAGTGGTGAACCCCTTGTGATGACTACTAACTCATCAAACCCCCTCTCTAAAAGCAAGATGGATTTGATTTCAGGCTAGTGAGGTTTCTCAGAGCTCGACTGAGGATGGGTATTGGGGTCCCTGCCTGTGCCACTCCCTCTGTGACCTGCACCTGGTTTTCAGTGTCATGAGTCTGTTGTCAGGAGGGTGGTCATGGGCCCAGAGGAGACACTTGCTAGAATGCTGGGCTCAGTCCTCCCCTTTGGGTACCTGCTAGGGGCCCAGGACCGAGCATGAGCTGACCTGTGGTGTCTGCAGACATCAGATCCAGACTGAAGGACTTCTTGAGAGTGGAAGCTGAGGTGGAATCATCTGTTCCCATTGGCAAGTGATCTGCCTCATTTCTCTGTGAGTGTCCTTGCCCTACAAGGGAAGAACCTGCATGTTAGTTCTTGATGAGCCTGTGAGCCTGTGACTGTACTAGCACATGTGGCGCATGTCCTCTGGGCTTCTGGAGAGAGACACCTTCCTCTCATGAGTGAGCAAAGCGTCTCTGCTGTCTCTTGGAGACCCAGGCGCTAGCAGGTTTCCAAGCTGAAGCATTTAACAGGAGAACATGTTTCTTTTTCTTTTACTTTTTTTTTTAACAGCTTTCTTTTCATGGAACGAATTACAGATTGGGGACTTGTGCTAAGATTCTGTATTTAAGGTCTGTGTGTTTTAGCCTTTGTACCAATGAGTTCTGTGAATTATTTAGCACCTCGGAGCCTGACATTGTCCTGCTAAGCTGTGCCATCACCCAGATGCATCCAGAATCCAAGTACATGGACTTAGAAACACCAGTGGCTTCCTTTTCTCCCGTTCTTTTCTTTTTCTCCCCATGCTTCAATAATTAGCGGAGGCATGTTAGGAAATGCTGTGGTCCCTGTCCTCATAGGCCATGCTGGTTTAATGAGCAGGGTTTTCATTTCTTTATGCTAGTTTTTTATATATATAATTTTTAATATTTAGTTATTTTCTCTTTTGTTGCCTTTGTTGTTTTTCATTGTTATTGTAGTTATTATTGTTGTTGTTGATGTCATTTTCAGGTAGGACAGAGAGAAATGGAGAGAGGAGGGGAAGACAGAGAGGGGGAGAGAAAGATAGACACCTGCAGACCTGCTTCACCACCTGTGAAGTGAAGCCCCTGCTGGTGGGGAAGCGGGCTCAAACTGGGATCCTTATGCCAGTTTCTGTGCTTTGCGCCACATGTGCTTAACTCACTGCTCTACCGCCTGACCCCTTCCTTGTGCGAGTTCTAAGGCTAAGCTACTGAGGAGCAGCGGACAAATTACTCTCTGCCTTCCCTCCCACTTCTCCTCCCAGGAGTCCACTCAGGCAGCCTCTTCAAAGGAAGAGTGCGGGAGCTTGAAAATTCAGAAGCAAAGTGCAAAACAAAAGTTGACATAGTGAAATAATAATAATAATAATAGGGATGATGATGATGATAATGCCACACTTCAAGTCTCCCTCCCTATGGAATTCTCAAAGACCATGTACTTTTGTTTTACTCATTATTTTGTTTCTTTACTGGGGGATTAATGGTTTACAGTCAGTAGTCGAATATAATAGTTTGTACATGAATAACTCATTTTTTAACAATAAAAGTTCCCTTTCTTGCATTTCCCTTTTTCTCTGACATTGACATATGTCACAATAAAAAAATATCATGCCTTTTAATTCACAAGAGACTTCACTGAGAACAATGAAGTGTATAGCCACTTCATGTGGAATAGAGTGGAGTTATTCTCCTGGAGAATCTTGAGCACGTTAAGCAAATACAAATGGAAATGCCTTCTGATCTAGCAATACCACTCCGTGGCATATGTTCACAGAATGTGGAAACACTAATTCAAGAGGCACCCTATGTTCACAGTGGTCAAGTGTGAACACTGCCTCTGGGTCCATGAACAGATGGCTGGAATATACACTAGAGAGGGAGTCACACTCTGCAATTTGGAAAGATGAGACTAGGAATAAAGAATAGGAAAGCTTACAATGGAGGAGATGGGAAGTGGAACGTTGGTGGTGGGAATTGTCTGGAATTGTACCCCTCTTATCCTGCAGTCTTGTTGATCATTATTAAACCATCAATCAAAAAATAAATATAAAGGAAGAAAAGATGAGACTATACTGTTTGGTGCTAAGTGGGTAAAATCGAATGTGATTATAAGTAGAGATGAAATACAACTTCAGGGTGGGTTTGCTCATAGGTGTGTGGGACTGTGTGAAAGCTTGGTAGAGATTAGGGAAGCTCTCCCATCCTTGGATGGAGGACTGGAAAGACACCCCATTTTTTAGCCTCTCTCCTCATAGAGATGAGCCAAGAGGGAAAAGTCTCCCAGACTCAGTTTCTCCTTGTTAGTCTCTCAAGCTCACAGAAAGCCTACAAGTCTCTCACACTTAGTTCTCCCTGCTAGCAGCAGGCCACATTCCTGGTTCCTTCAAAGTTCATGATAGTCACTCAAAGTTCACACATCCATTTCACCTTTTGATCACAAAGGAGAACATACTCTATCATACACCTCAAACGCCAGACAGAGAAACCCCCCAAACTCCTCTTTCCTTATGACTTTTGATATCTATGATTTACATCAAGCCTTGTTTTTCTTTCTCTATCTCACCTTACTGGTTAACACATATGCTTCTCTCAAATGCCTTTGGATAATTAATTTGCCTGCATCATGGAGACTAATTGTCTTGACCTTTATGTATCACATCAATTCTTGTCATACCAGCCCCCTACCATAGGGGCAAGCTGACCTTTAAGAAACTGTAATTTCTGACGTATTTGAAAAATGTTCTTTGCTTAACTTTCTACATATACCCAAACCCATCTTCCAACAAATGAGTGTTTGTACCAAAATACTCCCTGAGTCTTCCTTTCTGAATCACTGAGCCCTTGAGCTGGTGAGGGAAGATGGGTGACTTACCTCCTGGCTGGAGCCACCCCACGTAAGCCCCAGCATATGTGGAGTGACTAAAGCAAATGAACTGACAAGAGGCACAGTCACCAAACTATCTCTTAGACTCTGTGGTGGTTACCAGAGGGTTGTGCACAAAAACTCTGGTGGTTTTTGTACATTTAGAATTAATAGATTTTTAAAAGAGTGTTTTATTTTATTTTATTATAATTGGATAGAGACACAGTGAAATTGAGAGGGAAGGGGGAGATAGAGAAAGAGATACAGAGACAGAGAGACATCTGCATCCCTGCTTCACCACTTGTGAAGCTTTCCTCCTGCAGACGGGGACCAGGGGCTCCAACCTGGATCCTTGTACACTGTGGTGTGTATGTTTAACCAGGTGCACCACTGCTGGCCCCTGAATTACACATTTTTAGGTGTGAAACAACACCCCCTGGAATTATGGAAGTTTTTAAGCCACCGTTAAAGCACTAGCAATACAACTAAACTTTAAAGACACAGTTAGCTGGACTGCTAAGGGACCACCAACCACCGGAGATGAGAGATTCTTAGGATTCCTTAAAACAGTCAGGTGTGTCAGGAAAGCTCTTATCAGGCCAGTGAAATAGCTCACTTAGTGCTACCCAGGTTTGGGCCTAACTCCCATAGCATTGAAGGAAGATTTGATGGTGTGATTTCTTTCCCTTTGCATCTCTTTCTCTTCTCTCTCTCTCTTCTCTCTCTCTCTCTCTCTCTCTCTCTCTCTCTCTCTCTCTCTTTATCCAAACAAAAAATTACCCTGGAGTGCTGCCATGGAGACTACCAACCACCCAGAGGCACAAACACTGGTGTCTGCTGTCAGTACCTAAATGAGCGCATTTGATGACAATAACATGCAAGAATTTCTGCGATGTTTTCCACTTTCTTTGCTGAATGGGGTCGTACAAAAGCAGAATATTCATTAAAGAAAGCAGGTGATGTGGCCTGGGTGATGGTTCACTTGGTTAAGTGTACATAGTACTAAGCACAAGGATCCAGGTTTAAGCCCCTGGCTGGCCACCTGCAGGGGGGAGTGGTGACACAAGTCTCTCTTTTCCCTTTCCCTCTCATTTTACCTCAGTCCTATCAAATAAAGAAAGAAAAGGAAAATATGACCTCCAGAAGCAGTGGACTCTCGGTACTGATACTGAACCCAGCAATAACTCTGGTGGCTAAAAAAAAAAAAAAAGAAAAAGAAAGCAGGTGGGTTGGAGAGATAATGTAGCTGTTGTGTTCGTCACCCAGGTTTGAGTCCCCAGTTCCCACTGTACCTGGGGAGAGCCTCAGTGTTGTTGTGGTCTCTCACTCTCTTTCAGTGTATGTGTGTGTGTGTGTGTCTCTCTCTCTCTCTGTGTGTGTGTGTGTGTGTGTGTGTGTGTGTGTATGTGTGTATGTGTGTATGTGTGATAAAATCACTGGAGTATTTTGTCTTCAGCTCTGCCTTTGGTAACTGTGTACATTCTAAGACTAGACATGTAATTTCATAGAAAAAAAATTGGTCATTTAGATTGCACAGACCACTTGAAAATGTCCTTCCAACTCACAGGCTCACAATGATTGATAGCTTCTTATTACCTGCCACAGGTGGAGGGAGGGTTCAGAAGTTTCTAACCCCAAATGTGTTCACCCACGGCTGTAGGGTCTGGTGGCCTGCAGACCCTGGCCTAGCCTTCCTGCTACTTTTGCTGACCCAGGAAGTAGGAAGAATTTGTAGTTAGACTGTCCTAATAGGAATTTCAGAAGCGATGTAGTCTGCTGATCACTAACAGTGCAGGAAACTCAGCCTGAGAAACAGAGTAGGTTGCCACTGACTGAAGACTAAGGTCTGAATGCACTGTCGTTTATTTCTGAAGCTGAGACAAGTTGTATCATAGAGCAAGTGTTCAAGAAATCTTTGTATGTGGACTCGAGATTAGAATGGGTTTGTGAGCATTCACTGGGACAGAGGCCACTTGGATGTGGAAATGTGGCAGAGGAATTTGAGACTGGAATGTGAAGGAAATATATTTGAGGAAAGGGACTTCTTATCTGCCTTGCTTTCAAACATCAGCAAAGAACAAATTAATGGTGAAGAAATAAATGAATAGACAAATCAACAGAGTTTTTTTCTTTTCAAGACATCCCTGTTTGTGAAGAAAAAAAAGTCTCCATTTCTCTCTCTAACAATATCGTGAGGTACTGAATGGAGAGTTGTTAATTGGTTCCTGTGACTGAATGTGGGTGGGTAGCTGTTTAGAAAATATGTGGGTGGATATTGCACGAAGTGATCTTCCTTCCTTCCTTCCTTCCTTCATTAGTTATTTCATATTGGTTTACACAATTAAAAGGTAACAGGGGTATAACTCCACACTGTTCCCACCACTAGAGTTCTGTATCCCCAGTCCCTCCATTGGAAGCTACAGTAGTTCTCCCAAGGTTGCAGATATGGGTTAAATATTGTTTCTGCAATTACCTGTCTATATTTGTGGATATTTGCTCATTTCTCCCTATGGTACCATCTTCATTTCCTTTTCATTCACACATTAACCTATTACTACATCTAAATGTCCCTCTCTTTTTTCTCCTCTTTCTTCGGTTTTTCATGGAATTAGAGTTCAGAGCCCTCTGGTCATTTTCCCCTATCATGTCTCCCCCACTGGAAGTATAGATCA